>NW_008655663.1:181922-187755 GCF_000695815.1 Acanthisitta chloris
TGGCCACTGTGGAGATCAAGACCTTCAGCTCTGCAAGGCTGAAACTCTCATGTTTCCATCAACAGCAAAGGCAATCTGACAGAACTCGAGACTTGGCTTTCACAGCATCACAGAATCTAACCATATAGGTTGGGAAAGACCTCCAAAATCATTGAGTCCAACCTTTGACTGATCTCAAGCTTGTCAACTAGACCAGAGCACTAGGTGCCATGTCCAGTCTTTTCTTGAACACCTCCAGGGATCGTGACTCCACCACCTCCCTGGGCAGCACATTCCAATGCCTGACCATCTTTGTAAGTGAAGAGATTCTCCCTGATGTCCAGCCTGAATCCCCACTGGTACAGCTTGAGGAGATTTCCTCGTATCCTCTCACTAACTGCCTGGGAGAAGAGGCCATCCCTTCCTTTCTGGTAGTTGTAGAGAGCTTTTAACATATAAAGAGCATATCCTGGGCAGGGCCAGCACATGTATCAGTCAGGAGAAAAATATTTTAACTGCCTTTTACTCTGCTTTTACCATGTTTTATGTTGTACAACTGTGTCAAGCACCTACAGCTTAAAGGAGCAATATGAATCCTGCCTAGAACTGCTTCTAGGTTAGGAACATGCATGACAAGAACCAACCACAGAAACAAGGGGCAGCAAGAGATGTCACACTGCAGCACAAGCTATGTTGGAACCAGCTTTAACACTGCTTTATCCATTGTCAGACTACATGGAGTCAATGGATGGTGAAGTCCCACCCTGCAGAGCACTGGAGTGACAGTGGATCAAAAAGGTGTTACAGGAGACACTGTCTGTTTTAAAAATTCAAGATAGCAATTTATAGTCCACCAAAATTGCAACTGGAACTGTGCTGTGTATTCTCACATGCCACCTACTGGCACCTTCCTTATCTACCAACTGTATTTTATAGAAAGTCACACTTCCATGGTGCATTTATCAAGACTCCTCAGACTCATTTTTTGGTGGACTTGAGTGAAAAGGCACAAGGATCAGCTCAGAAGACTCGATGTCCCTGTTTAGGTACCTTAAAGATGACTATTATTGCTGACAACTTCAAGACCCCACAAAAATGGTGAGAAGCAACACAAAGAAATTCAGGACAGAAAATGTTGCTCAGTACTAATGCAGTTTTGCCATGAGAAGGGCAGGGAAACCAAACCACCCCAAAGATACACACCAAGAGATGGCATGAGAGCAAACCTCTGCTCACTGCTCTCCAGAACACTCCTGCTGCAATCTCACAACCAACACAGCTAGGACTGCCCATGGTCTTATTGGCATCACAACTATTTTCCTGGCTGTGCATAACATGGAAGAAGAAAAAAAAATAGTCTTGTTTAATCAACCTAAACTACTTTCTTTTATTATTATTAAACAGGAAAAATAAGAGTCTGTCCTCCTCTATTTAAAAGGAGAGCTGTCAGGTTCTGACCTAAGTTTAACCAAAAGGAGGGATGGGGAGGGGAATGAGGGAGTTGGGAGAAAATCAATGAATCTACGCTAATAAAGGTTATAGGAGTAAAATTTACGCTGGATGCAAGTATGATCCTGTAGTCTTTTTATTTTTTTGGCATGCTGCCCCAGCATGATTTACGTCAAGATAACATGATGGAGCCTCCACCATTGAAAGGAATTAAATAAAAATGCAATAAAGGAGTACAAAATCAATCCGCTTACAGTTTTGTTTAATAAAAATTCATGAAGGATGGGCGGGCAGGCCCATAAGAAATACACCAGTTCAATGAGGGGGCTCTATCAAGCCCACAGCCATTAGAGTGTAGCAGCAGGATAGGATTATTGAACATTAGCATGAGTTAGCTGTGTGCCAGTGTGTTGAATATGCCTCAGTTCCCCCATCATTCCAAGCTCTGTCATTGCTGCCAGTCAATAGCGCATCTATCACCTGAAATAATGGCCAAGAAAAGTACAAAAGATGGGGATTTGACCTTGACTGAGAAGCTGATCCATGGGGATTTTCCAACAGGGGAGCTATTTTTTTTCAGTCAGGATGCTGGGAATAAAGCCCAACAGTGGACTCAGACTATCCCTGGATGTTAGCAGGTTACATGTGCTTTCCCCAGGCTGAGTTTGGACCCCCAGTTGTCACTTTTCACAGCTGAGTGAGTAACCCTTCTGCCCTCTGGAGACATTTGCCTTCATGATAACATTGCATTTATTTTCCTAACTACAGGCTGCAGCTTGAGTACACAGGCAAACAAACATGCCCTGTGGCATGGTGCAAAATTAATTGCAAAATCCTTTAGCCACCCTGATTTCATAAGAGGAGCTGTGAGGCTTGGCCTCACCCTTTCCCTCCAATGGGAAAAAAACTATTGCTTACAGCCAACTTGACAAAAAAGAGGATTTTAGTGGTCACAGGTTACATAGACGAGGATTTGAGAACAGAACACAGCCAAATCCATATAGCATTTCTGTGGTTTTCCACCAAATGAACAGTTTGAACGATAATGGCACAGAACTATTTCTACCTGAACAAACCATCTCATTTTCAGAAAATTCATTTGTTCTGTGCTAAAATCCACATTCTTTAGGTCATTTTATTATCACATGGAGTTCAAGTGCAAACATGGCTGAAAAAATGGACTTGTGCCTTGCATGAGCAAAAGGAAGTTTGCCAGTCAGGTGTGAACATTCCCACTGGAAGTGCTCACAAAATACACTGAGTGTGTGATGTCACCTAGTGGTCAGGACACACGGGACTGACAGTCAATTAACATTTTCTGCTAATCCCTCCACTAGCTCTAAGTACCAACTGAAGCTTCCCAGAGTCCTTATCAAATAAAGGCCACTAGATGCAGAATGAGGTAGATTTAGGTTTATACACACCTGTGATGGGATATGTACAGAACAGTGGGATGTGACTATTTCCTCCAGCACCAGTAACTGCTAAAATCAAACTCCTTATTCCCTGTGCTCAAGTGAAGCCAGAAAAGTTAAATCAACCCTTTTCAACAACACTGTTATCATCGTGTTGCAAGTCTGCAGACACCCATGAGCATATAAAAGCACAGAATTCCTCAGACACCGTAAATTATCTCTGTGTCTGCTTTGTGCATGAGTTTTCTCTCAGACCATGTCTGAATAGAGCTCCATACCCTCAGGCACAGCCAGGTTTGTGCCCAGCACACACTGGGTTTCCTCACCGGGTGATGTACTCACATCCCTCTCCCAACAGAGGGAATTAATGCTTGGGGAAGCACTTCAGCTTGTGCTTTACCAGTCTAGAGGCAGCTCAGCTTACTGACACGGCAGTTCCTTTCCAGATCTCTCTGCTCTAAGGACTTATCACATAGAAACAGACAAAAGGCAAAATGCTGTAATAGCCCACACATCTCTCCCCCAGCTCCTCAGCCTGCCCAAAAGAAGCCTTAGGCCAAGCAAAACTGCCCTGCTAGTTTTTCCTGGTAGGCTTTTCTTGGCTGTTCCAGTACGTTGACTTGAAGGACAATAACCTCTAGCTTGTTTAACAACTTGTCCCTGCTGTGTAATTACACTTCTTTTAATTGGCTCGTGGGGTTTAATCATCTCTTGGGACTGAGCTTCCAGCGTTTCTCATTAACTGCCAGCACGCACTCCTGTGCCGAGGACAGGGGGATGTGCTCCAGAACAGCACACTGGGGAGGGGCTCTCAGCTTCCCAAATGAAAGACTAACAGCAGAGCTTACAGCCATGTACAGACACACACAATCCTCAGAGCCAACTACGCCCTGTCCGTAACGTGCGGGGCCAGCTCCACATCCCTGGGGAGAGGCAGCCAGCCCTGCTCACATCCACTATCAACTTGCTGAAAGAATCAGAGGAGGCAGAACACAACAAGGGTTGAGAAACCAGGGCAAGAAAGACTCCTGGCAGCAGCATGCAAGAGAGTGGATATGGGAGCCATGCTGAGCCACTTACACAAGAAGCTTCTCCCTGCTACCTCTCACCACCTCAACTGTTTCACCATTTCTCTTAGAAGTTTTCAAACTTATACTGATCTCAAAATTGTGTTTAAAATATATCTAAAATTATATCCACAATAATATTAATGCTCTTCATTCTATGCCAAGCACATTTGTGCCACCCTGGAGCACAGGAGTGAGTCCAGAGGAGGCCGTAAAGATGATCAGAGAGCTGGAGAACCTCTGCTATGGAGACAGGCTGAGAGAGCTGGAGTTGTTCAACCTGGAGAAGACAAAACTTCACAGAGACCTTAGAGCCCCTTCCAGTGCCTAAAGAGGCTACAAGAGATCTAGGCAGGGCCTTTGTAAAAGGGCAGATAGTGACAGGATGAGGGGGGGATGCTTAAAGAACTAAAAGCAGGGAGAAGAGACTTTGAGTGGATGTTAGGAAGAAATTCTTCACTGTGAGGGTGGTGAGGCACTGGCACAGGTTGCCCAGAGAAGCTGTGGCTGCCCCATCACTGGGAGTGTTCAAGGCCAAGTTGGAGAGGGCTCTGAGCAACCTGGTTAGCAAAAGGTGTCCCTGCCCATGGCAGGAGCGTGGAACGAGATGAGCTTGAAGGTCCCTTCCAACCCAAACCATTCTGTGATTGTAGACAGCAAAGTGGGTTGTACAGAGGATTAGAAAACCTCTGCTAAGAGGTAACTACTACATCCCAAGCAGTCAGCACCAAAGGCTGCTCACAGGATGAACCAAGGACACGACACATTGCAGAAAATGGAAACGGGTATTTGACATCTGCTGAAGGAACAACACTATGTTAAACTTATACTGGCAGGGCCTTGAGATCCAAGTAGTTTTCTATTACTTCTCAGCCATGCTCGGCCGGTTTGTTTGATTTTTCCATCAGAATCCTGCAGCTCAGTTCACTTTACCAGAGGGGGAAGTTGCTGGGAAAGGGACTGAGAAACAAGAATCTGTCAAAGAGTTGTTTTATTTCCTACAGCACTGGCTGACTGACCAAAATCCTATAAAAAAAAATAGAAAAGAAAAAAAGTCAAATTCAGGAAAAAGCCCTGAACGTGTCAAGGCTTTTGGAACAAATAGCACAATAGGTTTTTCCTGTAGCTATAGGCATGTATTTCTTCTTATTTTTTATTTATTTATTTAAGCCCCTGTAACACACCATTTCCCCCAAAGGGCTGCAAAGGTTCAAAGGCTTTGAGAGCACCAATAAATCATGACCACATAAATGTCCTGTAGTGAAGTTTGATTCTTATTTACCCGGGGTCTTTGGGCCAGTGCTCAGTCTGTGTTGGAGAAGGCAGATTTACTTCTCCTGAGATGCCCTCAATTCACAGAGTGCTCATCTTTCAAGCTGCACTGCTCCAGCCTCAGCTGCCAAAACACTTCTAGCTGCAAGTTTCCATCATTGGCTTTATCACACTTCCCTTTCCCCTCCCAGATACTGGTCTAAACTAAGTTATGTTTAGAAATACCTTGTGAGTGGCCAGACTGTGAGTCAATGAATCTCTGTAAATCACTGCCATATGCAGAAGAATTTCAGGCTTTAGTGAGGTTTTCTTTACTCCATCTCTAGCCACGATTCCCTCTCTAAAACAATGCTTAGGACTATGGCATATTGGTCAGCCATGTAGGAAACTCAGCACATGTATAAGCAGACTATGAGAGTGGGCACTGAGAAACAGAATGTTAAAAACACTACAGAAATACTGGTTTAGATGAAATGGATGCCCAGCTGCATAACTAACGTGCAGTTCTCTTCTGCAAGCAGTAAGGCTGTATATCAGTCTTCACTCCACAGCAACGATGATCTGCTCATCAAACTCTACTAAGAGAAAAAGAGCACCAGCAACACAAGTTTCAGCAGTTTATTTAATGTAAGCACCTAATATTGTACCATT
>NW_008655663.1:187784-189426 GCF_000695815.1 Acanthisitta chloris
AATCTAGCATTCATTCTTCAATGTCAAGGAATATTTACACCAAACCCACTCTGAAGTATTCTTTTTAATTATTCACAGTTAATACAGCTCTAGGTGTTCACTAGCAATTTGTGAACAGAGTTCACACTAATCTCAAGTTTTTGGAAAGTCCTCTGACAGGAAGTAGAACCAGCACCTAGAGAAGTAAATCAACCACTTACATGACATAAAACTAAAAATATGATTTTCAAGATATGTACATGGAAAAATAAGAATTAACAACTAATAATAGTAAGCCATTAGGCTATAAACCCCTACATTTTTTAAGACAAAGTACTCAAGCACCTCAGAAACTTCACAGTTCCATGCATCATTTATTAAAGAGAGAAATATTTGTCAGACATTAACCAAAATCAACAGTTGGATTCAGTGCAATGTGATTGGGACATGGGTAGGTCCAATTGAGGTGGTAGCACACAGAGAATCTCATCCTCAGACATCAGCAGCCTTGAACCCTGCAGGAATCTGCACAGCTCTACTTTTAGGAAAGGCCTTTTGTCATTAATGGTTGTGGAAGTGTGGAAGGGAAATGTTGGCAGAACCCCAGCAGTTCATTCTGTAACCCAAAAAAAAACAGGTCAACATACTCACCTGCAACAAAGACCACTTTGCTCCACCCCATCCAAAAAAGCAAGGTCTAAATGAGGATCTATCATGCTCTGAATTACATCTATTTGACTTTTACTTAATTTGCTTTAGTTTTTCCCACTCTCTTTTGCCTTGAGAGCACAGAAATTCCTGACCAGAGGACCTGCTCTTTACCCATGAAAATTGAAGGTAATAAAAATGCGTATCAGGTTATTTTTATTTATGCCATGATTGGTTTGGGTTTTTTTCTTAGTAAATAAATAAAAGGAGAGTTTTTTTCTTAGTAAATAAATAAAAGGCAGCTAAACATTTGTCATATAGTCATATCTTTCAAGGCTTTTGGTTAGTGTGGTGACCACATTAATGCTATGGTGTTTGTGTTGTGTGCACTGGATGACAAGTTTATTGGAAAATGAACAAGAGCTCATCTCCCAGTCCCTGACAGCAAAAATCCATCTCTACCATAACGGACAGATATAATTGTTGTGCACCCTGTTAGACACATCAAGTGATTGATACAATGCAAAAAAGGAGCAGGGTGAAATTATGATGATCTATAAAGATCTTGCTGGAACAGAGAAAGAGGAAGAGAATAATTTTTAATATGATTAATATTGCAGCAGAGAGGGGGAGAAAGGAAAGAGATGGGATTTCTTCCCTGTTATAACACTCTACTCCCATGCAATACTGCTTAGCAGGAAAGCCTTCCAGCTGAGGGCTATGAAACAGTTATCACTGGTAGGTGATTAAGTTACTAATTCTTCAGGGAGAAGACATTTAGAGGCCCATATTAAAGGAGAGCGAGGCAAAATTACATTCCGTTTCAATTTAGTTTAGCAATTCTAGTGATTTAGTTAAATGAAAAGCAATTGTTCCAATTAATAGTATTGAATGTTATTCATCAAAAGTGTCAAAACAGCTGTGTTGGTGCATTAGTAACCTATTCTCTTGTCAGAGATATGGATAATTCCCCAGGATTGCAGGAGGGAAATGGCAGAGCAGTCAGGAGCCTTCA
>NW_008655663.1:189574-238445 GCF_000695815.1 Acanthisitta chloris
TCTGGCTCTCACCCTCTCCAGCACCATCCCACAACTGTCCTCTGGGACAGTCTGACAGGGCAGAATGAACACAGCTGCTCCCTCCTCTCCATCCCACTCCTTCCTCCTGCTTTCCTGCGAGGAAGGGTAAGACCCCCACCTTGCTTTGCCTAGAGCTGGTGCAAGAACAATCAGGAAGACAAGGCTCAGCAAGTGCCAAGTACCATTTTGATCCGCACCGAGTCCTCCGCAGCGACAGTGATCCTGCAGCAGCTTTTCTCATGGAGCTCATCCATCAAAACAGTGATTAAGGAGCTAAGAGGAAAAGTTTGGACATAACCCCTGAATACAATGGGGTAATAAAACACAATGGTGCTGCTGGCCTGGGAATATGACACTCTGGCACAAGACAGCAGCTTCTATTTTGGGATAAACAGACCCCGGTCTGAACATGGCTGAGGGCATCCTGGAGCTCATTAATCTGTATGGGAATGACAGAGACAGGATAACAGGTCTGATAAGGGTTTCCTCCAGCCTTTTCCTCGCACCATGCAGGCTCCTGCAGCCATCTCAGCTATCTCCACTCAATAAGGCTTTATACACTTCCTCCCAGGCCCCATAATTGCCATCTCAGTGCAGGCGATACTATCGTCTTCCTTTCCTTTCAAATTTCCACAGCCTTTTTATGCGAGACTACAAAATCCTGGCTTTTTTTGCACTCTGCTGTTTGTTTCCTCCAGGAGCTAAAGAAAAATAAATGCATGCTGTGTAGCTGAGTTGAAGGACAAGGGAAAAGAAGGGTGCTAAGGGCCCTGCTGTAGCCTGATTTGTTTCTCGCGTGGGCATCTCACCCAGGGCAATGTGTTTACACTCCTTGGGTACAATGCAAACCACAGTATGGCACAGGCACTTGTGGGATCCTCCAGGTCACACCATGAGCCAAGGTCTACAACAATCCCATGCATCAAATGATGTTTCTGCTCTTTTTTAAAAGAAGTCAACAGACAAAAATCAACAAAAATATGGTACACTCAAGGAGAAATGGAGCCCTAGAGACCTCACAAGTGAAGGGCAACTCTGCTTTTTCTTCTTGGCTCTGGAGATATCCTTCAGTCCACGTTCCCAGTCCAGCCTTCCTCACGAAGGTAATTAGTTTTTGCAATGTGACCTTTCTTGCTTCCTCTTCGCCACTCCAATCATTGCCAAGGATTACACCCCAGCAGTTTCCCTGCTCTAACACACATTGAAACAGCCAGGTGTTCTTGCTGAACACAAGCTCAAGTGAATGCAAAGTACCACATCATACCAGCACTGCTGTGATTGAAATATTATTTAACAGGGAGAGGGAAATAATCTCTCTCATCTATGCAAGCTGAACAGTTTGGCATCACCTGCTCATACTCTGAGGAGGAGAGAGGCTTGAGAAACCTGTAACTGTAAAAGCCTTCCCCAGCCTTACACCTAAAAATAAATAAATCAACTATCCTCACTAGGTTTGGCACTCCACCACATTCTCTCTAAGCCCTGGCTCAGAACTATACCTGCATCTGCTTTTATCATAAGAGCTTGAAAGCACACAGAAAACAGCACCTTAACTTACTTGCTCTGTGTTTTGTTATGACCTCAGGTGCTTTGCTGCTTCAGTAATGAGGCTACAGAAATACAACTCAAAGCCAGAGCAATGAACCAAATCCCCCCATGCTGGTCCCAGCATAGGCAAATAGACATACAGTAGGTACACACTAAATTCCTGAAGTTAAGTTCAGAGCAGTGACCATAAGAACAGAGAGGCACCATGGAGCCCTCCCCATATAATAACTCGGGATTTCTGGCCTGAAAAAAGCTCCTATTTGGCAACTCTTATTTTCTTATTCCTGCTCAGGATAGTAAGATTTTAAATGCCTGCAGGGCATAGAAGGTTACTGATAATAAAACTGTGCCTTTTTAATACATCAGACTTACTATAGATATGCCTATTTTGGTGCATACAGCTCCATCTTAGCTGTATTTCAAGCATGCCACGTAACATTTATTATGAAAAAGAATTAAAGAGCCCTTCATTAATTATTTGTATTACCATAGCACCTAAGGGCATTAATCACACATCAAGGCATCGTTCAGCAAACACTGCCAGAACACAGTCTGCCAAAATCAAAATTCAGGGCAATGAAAAAGAAAAAAACTGCACAGAAATAAAAGAATGCACATGGTGTGGAAAGCACAGGGAGGTGGCTTGAGGCAGCAGGAGAGGCAGCAGGAGAGGCAGCAGACAGAGCATGTCTCCAACCATAAAATTACCTATAAGCATCCCAGGTGAGGAAATTTTTTTCAGAGAGGTTGAGTGAGGATTGTTCTCACCCTTTGACAGTCAGTAATAAGTGATAAGCACAGTTCTCCTTTCAAAACCAAACCCAAGGAGAAGCCATGGAAGAAAGTGGGCAACTTGCAGTTGTTGAAGAGCAAAGCCCACAGAAACAAACACTGATTGGTCATGTACAGTTTGAGCAGTTATTGTTCAAGAGAACTCCTAGAAGATCCTTTTCGGTCCATTCCTTTGATTTTATCATAGTTAAAAATAGTTTTTAAATAGCTAGGAAAGTTCTTCGGTCATGTTTGCTAAACAGGCTCAAACTTGAAACATTTCATTACAATTAAACAATAACACTATCCCGTCAGTCTGAGAAACCAAGGCACAAGTGTGTGGAGAACTGTACCTTCACCCATGACAGAGTCCCAAGCAACAACTCAAAGCTTCAGCATTCCTCAAGTTCATTATCTCCTGCCAAAACTAAACACCAGTAATAAGCACATACTGGTTTCTGACAATATAATGGACCTGAAGCAGAAAATAAAAGCTTAGTCCATCTAGATGGTGACTAGTGATGAATACAACAGGTAAGTTCTCTCCACCTTCAGCCAGTTGCTTAAACCCCAGGCATTTAACATCAGTTCTTCCAGCACGTGCCCAGCACAGCCATTTATTCTTAATCATCATTTCGACTCTTCCTAACTCATCTCTTGTAAAATGGGATGTGTCTTCATGTAAAAGGTAGTTATTCTATAGACCAGATGTATGTTGTGAAGTGAGCTGAACAGCAAATAAAGTTGATTCCTCCTACCCACACAAGGTTTTGAGACTTTGGTGTAACAAATAACAGCAAATTTAAATCTGAAAAACTACTGTTGCATTTCACATGCCCCATTTTCCTCTCAAGAGGAGGCTCTTGCATTACAGAGTAGACTATAGGGTAGAGCAGAACAAGAAGGTGCCACACACAGAAGTAATAGTGAAGTATGAAATTATTGTAAACTAGCACGTTGCCGTTTATGAATTAAAGTACTTGATAGCTAATACAGAAAGGAATTTTTTTTAAATTGTTTAGGTGCATTCTCAGAAGTTAATCAACTAATCTCCTTCTCGATTTCCTAAACCAAGAAAAGGCCAGATGCAGTAATCTATTACAGACATGATATAATTGTACTGTAATCATAACAGAACAATATCTGCACATATGCTTTTGTTAAGCACAGGGCACAGCCTGACACTACTCATTAAGAAACAAATGGAACATTCAGCTATGGCTTTCATTTGATCTGACAAAGATAAGACTCAGTATTGTTATTCCGGATTCTGTGAGAGTGTGTGTGTGTGTGTGCAGGACACAAAAGCATTCTCTCTCACAATAGGAAAAAAAAACCAACCAACCAAAACCAGAGTGGTCTACATGGGACAATTGACCAGTGGAACAGTATATTCTGCTATCATCACTGTGCAATAACTTAAAAGTCACTCCAGGCACAGCATTAACACCAAAAAGCAGACTGAAAACAATTATCTCTCCCTGCTGTAGTCTTGCTGGTCATTTTTCTTCAAACATTTTTCACTATCAGATCCAATTGGTATTGTAATTTATATTGTATTATATACAGTATTATACTCACTGGTATTGTAATTTAAACCTTCTCTATGCTTTGTGTATGAAAACTTCTCAGCATAACTAGTAGTTATACCAGAAAGGGAAAAAAAAATCAAACAAGCAGCTGAGGTTGCTTTAGAACTTTCTGAAGGGTGTGCCTGGGAGGAAAGCAGTTAAAAAGCAGCAACGTGAAATTGCATATGATATAGCACAGTGATGCTACTGCATCATAAATAATGCTGAAGGATGCATTATTTATATGTTTAATATTGGGCTCGCTTATGAAGTAGCTTCTTTCTCCAGTTTGTCTCCAATAGTAATAGGCAGGAAGGATCATACAGCAGAGCTCGGAAGGAGACCTTGTAATTCAAGGAAGTTTGGGATGCAAAACACTGAAAAACATTGAGTGGAGAGCTCTATTGCATTTCCTAGGTTTAATAAGTTGGAAATCTCAGAAGGTTGGGAGCTCACCTTTCATTCATTTAAAGATTCAATAGAGGAAAAACACTTGGATATTTATTTGAGCCTTATCCCAAGTCTGTGTCCTTTAACAGCTGCAGGGCTGGCACGGAAATACTCTGAGATTTCTGGCACCTCCACGTCTGATCACTGTTTTAAACCAAAATTGGAGAGAGTCTCTGCCCTGTGAAAGTGTTTAAATTGGCTCTTACAAGAGGGTGGAGCCTACAGCCCCACAGCAAGCTCAATCTTTTAACACACTCATTTTCTGTTCCTGTGTTGAATACAGCATTTTGCATGGATCCTGTAAAACTGCTTCTGCTACCAACACTTCTCTCCCTTGCTGCACTGAAAACTCCCCCAGCAATTTGAAAACAAGTGCAGCTATGAGGGTAAAAACACAAATAAATCTGCTTGTCAGCCCAAGTCAGAGCACCAGCTTGCCCAAAAGCAGTTTTTGCTACCACCACCACCTTCCCCTTCAGCCAGAAGTTATCAACTTCATAGGAAAATGCCTGTAATGAGCTTTTATCCATTCCCTATCCCAATGGGTTTCAGTGTGCACCACAGCCACCTTTGATTCACATTAAAGAAGATTCCCAGTTTGGCCATTCATGAACCTCTCTGACCATCACACACTCAATGCCAGAGACTTTCACTGCTGTGACCAAAGCCCCTCACAGCAGTGGCTCCAGTGACCCAACACAGCCCTGCTTGGCTCCCTGCACACCCTGCACTCAGTCAGACCAGGTTTCCCATGGCAGTCTCACATCTTTCTCCACAAAGCTATTTATTCATGGCACAGTAATGCAGAAACAGCCCAAGCTGATGCCTCCAAGGAGGGACCCCCCAGCAAAGGATCCCCTGGGCTTTCATACCCTCACAGTCTACCCCATGCACCAGACTCCTCTCCCTTCTCATTCCTCTGCCCCTGCTGCCCTCTCCATGGGGCTCCCACCCAGACCCCAACCTGCATCTCAACCTGCGGCACGCAAGCCGAGCTACCTGCACCAGGTGTATCCCTCAATAGCATCAACATACAAAGCTGTCTCCAGTGGCAGCTGAGGAATGGATATAGAGCCCAGTTATCCACTGCTGCTAGAGAACAATTAGATTTTGCTGGAGTTTGGGTGGACAACCAAACTGGTCTGCTAAAAATAAGTTGCAGTAGGCTAGAAACTGCTCTCAACAATGAGCACAGAGCTGGTGTAGAAGTTAACGAGTACCACCACTGTCTAATGCAGCCCATGCATCCAGAGCCTCAGGGAAAAATTCAACTATTCTTGTGCTTTGTTGTTGTTGCTTCAGTCCAGCTTTGCCTCATAAAAGCAAACTCGGCCTGTGCTTGGGACCACGGTGCTGACAGTCACATGAGCTCATCGCTTCAGCTTTCTTTCAAGTTTTCCAGTTCTTACAGTTGAAGAAAAAAGAATGCCTGAAGACTAGCATGGGATAATGACCTCAAAAGATAGCTGGTGGGCTCTTTTCTTTTTTTAAAGTACATTTCATGAAATCATTCACTCCAAACCCACTGTTTTGGAAACCTGCTTTCACAATCCTATGCTCCAAGGTCCTATTTTATCCAAATTCCACATACTGTTGCTGAAAATATTTTACAGTCCCATCCCTAACTGACCCACCAGCCAAATCCCACCCTATTAGAATCCACTAAAATGGAACTCTAAAATCAAGGTGAAAAATAAGAAGGAACTGAGACTGTTCAGGACTGAAGGTTATCTTCCAGGTCCAAATATTTCTTATGCATCTTTCCAAAGCTGTGATTAAGCACTTCTATTGACATTTTGGTTCTGCCCTGCAGGGATTTTTTGCTGCTTCTTCATCTTGCTTTACAAAGCATTTGAGGACAGGATGCTCTCAGTTTGGAGGCCAAGATGAAGAGCTCACAACCTCTCCTTCCTACCCGACTCCTCACAGTAGCACAAGTAGGGACAGTAATTGGCATCAGCCCATTTACATTTCTATAATAAATTTTCCTGAATGCTTTCTACTGACAGCCAAAACACTCCCCACCTAAACCCAGTGACATGAAGAACTCTATGTCCATTTTAAAGTGTCCTGGACATTCCTAGCTTTGCACAGAAGCTGAAAATACAGGCTAAGCACAACCTCCAGCCTCTCAAGTGAAAATAAATTAATGATGCTCAGATTGTATTCCACTTAAATCAAAGCCATGATACTTGGTTTGCATTTCCACATGACTGATTCCCTTAGCTTGGCTCAGACAGACAGTGCCTTTTCCTGATACAGGTTTTGGAAGAGGGATGCAGAGCTGTTAAGCTTGCCAGGAATTCAGGTTTCACCTACAGATTCCATTTGTGTAGTGCACTCCACTTGTGACAACCTCAAGATGAGGAACTCCACCTGGTGCAGAAAGCTCCAAGTCAAATCACACAATGGAACTTAGTTTAAGCTAAACAGTCTTTTCCAGGTAAAATTTTGCAGTCAAATCTACCCAGAACTGTTGATTCCAGTTCTCCACTTCTCTGTGCAATATCAAACACGGCTTAAAGTGAAGAAGCCAAAAGAATCCAAAAATTAAAAACCACTTTCCCCATATTCCACTCAGCAGCTGTCAGAGAGGAAATGCAAGTGCAGTGATGAATTCTTCCACTTATATTTCTGATGCAAGAGCACCAGTCTCTCAGATTTGGGCTTTATTACAGTGCTCTGCCTCCCCAGGCCAATCCTGAGAGTCAAATTTTGACAAATTTCATACTGTGAGGCTTTTAAACAGTCAAATATTGCTTTATTATTTAGAACATCATTTTTCGGTTTTGTTTCCAGCTGTATGTAGCACTGAAGTTTGCATTAATGCTCTGCATTATATCATCCTTATCAGACAAGTTCCCGAGGTACAGCTGATTCTCCTTTTTGATTTTCTACGAGAGCTATTAAAAATGCTGACCAAAGAATATAGATTTTCATTAATATTTCCTCTTCTTTTGATCTGTTCCTTTGATTTACCTGACTCTACAATCCAAATAATCAGAGGAGTTCCTGTCTTTCATGCAACAAATGTAATGCCAAAACTTAATCAACCCAAGGTTTTTAAGAAGGGGGGAAAAAAGGAAAAAAAAGGCAGTACATTTAAAGAGCTTTTCCTCACCCTATCTCACAGATGACTTTGGGAAAAGCAGGCCCCAAGATGATGTACCAGCATTAGAAGTTTCAGAGGACATTCTCTACTTGGTAGGCATGAAACACATTTCTGCAGACAGCTAAGCTGCTGTGGATGAGAAACTTTAGAATGAGAGGGAGAACACCTTTTTATTCTGGCAGGGGAAAACAAGGTGTTCCTCTAGTGTGTCCTCCATGCTGTCTCTTGTTCCAGTTCACTTTTCTCTGCTCACTTAAGTAGTTGATATGTTCTCAGGACATGCAGTTGACTGTACACTTGTTTTTCAACCCTGCTTTGGCATAAGGTTGCTGTCCTTATTCCTTTTGGTATTGTTCCTGCCACAGGAAGGCAGGAAAACATGTTTCCAGGCTCCTAATATATGTTTGTTTTCCCTTATTGTTGTCCACTCTGTTTACACAGTGATTGTTTTTCTTCATCTTTGACGATGAAATTTAAACTCTCTCCTGACAGAAGGAGAGAAATGTCAGTGAGTGGAAAACACAAAGGCAGATAGAGTCATGAAACAAAACACAGACCTCACTTTCAGTGCTCTTTTCTTGTGGAGTCAACCTTGACCCCAAAATGTCCAAACGACTTGCAAGTGTAACACGTGCACATTTGGATGAAGCCCAAATGCTCAGTTTTTATACTATTTTTACATTAGTGAATGAGGTAACAGATGTGGTTCAGAGCAGTCAGTCCACCCTAGAACACTGTGCTGCAATCACTCCAGTGTCATTAAATCACCATTAGGAGTTTTGTTCAGGAGTCATTCAGTTGTTTCATGTGATTGCTGCTCCAGTCTTGCTCTAAGGTGCACCTCAAACATAAGGATACTCTGAGAAAAATCAGAGAATTAGTAATTCACCACCCTCTGCCTCAAAGGCAAAATTACTAGTAGAGTCCCTTAAAAAAAGAAAAAAATACCTGCAGGTTGGTGAAATTAGCCATTTACAAGCGATAGACTTATCTGTGCATGGAAATAGCTGCTTGTATATGCACTTGTGTATCTGTAGTTATTCAGCTTTTTTTCCACGTTTCCAGTATTAACTTGGTGACACAATAATTTGTATATGCAATTGCTAGGGGATATTTGCATAAGCAAAGTTATAAACAGTCCAAGGAGAGGGGTATGCTAACACACACAGAAGTTTGGGTGATGTATACAAACAAACAAAAGAAATATGTAGCTTCTCAAAAAAGGGCCAGAATGGCTTTCAGTTAGCTAAACAATGAACAAATCGACTTTTCCTGAAGAGCTGGGAGAAGTCTCTGCCTTCTTTCTTTTTAAAGTAAGTTAAGAAGTTTAGATGTACACGAAAAATAGAATAAAATAAACAGATCTGAAGGCTCTTAGGCCTCACAAATGGGTGCAACATCATCCCTCTCTCTGAAAGCCTTGAAGCCTCATTTTTCAAGCAAACGTAATTTCTTCACAGAAAAACACTGTGAAGGAAACTTGTCTCTCTGACCACGCAGGAGCCACTGAAGCTCCTTGGCAGCCACATACCCCACCACTCAACAGTCAGACCAGGTTTCCTTACTGGCTCAAGCTCAGGTTCCCCACTGCAGAGTTTCAGATATTCAGATCCTTAAAACAGTTTAATCATGGTGCAACACCCAAGTAACAGCTCGAGCTGGTGCCTCCAAGGAGGGACCCCAAACAATGAAGCAAACAATTAGGGCTTTTATACCCCCACAGTTTAAGGGTGCCAGAGTCTGGAGCCCTCAGCTCCTGCTGTGTCTCTGAGCATCCCTCACCTTTCTGTGCCACAGGTCCCTGTGCCATTTGATGTGCAAAGGGTCAGCAGGTTCCACCTGGGAGTTCCACCCAGAGCTCAACCTGCAGCTCCCATTGCAACTGCCCCCCAAGATGTCTGGACTGAATGGATTCCTCAGCAAGGACAACAAGTCTTTGCTCTCCCTAAAGGAGAGAGCTGGCATGGGTCATTATCTCCCCTTTCACAGAACTGCCTGCTGCCCCATTAGTGCTACAACTGGGGTTCCCCTTATAGGACCAGCACACACAGCCATCATTTCACTCAGCATCACCCATATCCTTTGCTCTTGCAAAGGATGATCTCATCTCAGACCAATTCCAACTCTTTTCCACAGTGATATAATTTCCATACCTAATACCATATGGTCAGAGCAAGGTTTGAACATGAATAACCTGAAGCCTAAAACCACAGAAGCAGACTCACATCCCTGGATGACTTCATAGGTAACATGTATTGTTCTGGGACCTTCCTCCTTCTCATTTTCCCCATATCTAACACAGCTTTTTGCCTGAAAACAGAAACAGCTTTTCATCTCCATTAAAGCTATGCAGGAATGAGCCCACAGGTTATTTTGGAGACATCCAGAAAGATCCCTGAACTGTCAGTAAAATTCTAGGAATCAATGGCCAGCTCAGGAAGGCACAGGAGGAAACATAAAAGAAAAATACTCCTCTGAGCATACCATTATTGTTAAATATCACCATTCCAAATGTAAGAGATAAATTTTCAAGTGTTACAGCAGGTCTCAGAACCCTATTAATAGAAATTAGAGGGAAGTCTAATAGAAAAAGACAGAGAGGAAGACATTCTCTCCACTGCTCCCTGGGGAAGGTGAGAAAAGACTGAAAGATGACACTTTATCTCTTCTAATTCTCATGGGACCCATAATCACAGCATTCACTCAGCAAATAATAATAATAAATATGGTCTGAAGTGACTCCAGCTATTTCAGCTTTAATAAATGGGTTGAAATAGAGGCAAATTCAGATACAGAGAACATCTTTTCAATAAAATCTGATAGGGTTATTAATAACATTAATGGAGTACCATGCTGTCTCCATTTTGTTAATAGTTGCCTTATTCTCCTCCAGTCCATTCCCCACTCCTGTGCACAGACACAGAGAAACACACACACTTCTCCCTCCAGTGATGACAAATTCAGACTGTCAGCTTTCTGCTGGCAATGCATCCCAAGAATTAGTCAAATTTGACATGATTTTATTGTTTTATGGGAACTGCCAACAGGGATTTTTCTGCCTGAGGTACATTTATATCCTAGTTCAAATCAGATCCTGGCTTAGTTCATGGACACACAAAGAGGATAAGCCAGGAAACCTGCAGGTCCTCAAGGACAAAAAAAATTATGACCATGATGGGATGCTTAGAGCCTTCCTCCAGGTAATTGTCTCTTGATTTTAACTTGTCCCTTACTCCCAATGCAGCTTTTTCCTCCAGTTTATGGTTCTCCTCTCAGGGAACCAACCCCAGTGCATGGTGACACTATTTGGGCTGCTGGACCAAAACCAGACTTAAAGACAAAATAGAAAGTCCTTCCACATGGTTTCAGAAGAGCTAAAAATCTGCAGAAGAACAAGTTCAAGCAGGTCAATATGCATCATCTGTCCAGTTTTATTCTACAGGAACAGTTTAGAAAGGCTCTTTTTGATCTTTTTCCTCTTTTCTCCCCCCCAGACCCCTTTCCTTTCATTAAATGAAGTGTGACCTCAACTCTCACTGTACTCCATGAAAAAAAACAACCCTACTGGTTGTACAGGACTAAATCTTCACTGATCATTTGGAATTCACCCTTATTTATCCCATTTCACATTGGCCTTTAGCAGTATTTTCCAAATGTCAGGTTTTTACAGACTTAATGAGATTTAAAAAACCATGTTATTTTCCCTTTACATTTTATGCTTTCAGCTGTGACTCCCATAAAATGATTTTGGTTAGCAAACAAGATGGCTATATGATTAAAGAAAAAAATGCATCTCATTTGCCTAGTCCCCATCTATAGATGGGAGGGAAGGAGCAGCCTGAGCCAAAGTGGTTTTTATAACAGTTCTCCTCTTGCGAGGAGACCAAAAAAAAAAAAGAAAAGGAGCGAAATAGAATTATAGAGTTGCAGAGAAATGAAATGTTTGAACAGAAAATAATTTCCCTAACTCATAGCCTGGAGGCATAACCTGTCATAGCTCTGCGTGAATTGAACAGTCAGGGAGTTCAAGTTTTCTGCAGCTTACCATAAACTAATATGCTCCGTCATATCTTCCTCAGGAGACAAGGATTTGAAGGAGCCACTGTATTTAGAACAGCAAAAGTGATTCTGTGGTTTAATGGAATTAGAGGGAACCATCCAAAGCCCAACACAACCCAGTGCAGACGGAGACTAGATGGAAGGTGACAAAAAAAATTCCCAAGCTACACTCTGTACAAAGATGGGCAGCTAAGTGGCAATTCTATTTCAAGTTTTTCTGGAGACCATGGACTAATCAGCTCATATCATACAAGAATTCCACTGTTTTACATGCCTATACCCAGAATGACTGACAAATTTCCACTTGAAACAGAGAACACCATACTGTGAGCCTCACAGTGTGGTGGGTCAGCCTCAGAGGCTGCTGGAGGAGAAGAGAGTTCCCCACAGCATGCATCACTCTCTGAAAGGGAGAGAAACAGTGCTAAAAAGAAAAAAAACTCTCAAGGAAGAAATGAACTACATTAAAATCTGCATTGAACAGATCAGGCAAGATTCTCTTCTTACATCTGCAGTCTCTTCTCCCTTGATCTTTGCAGGCTCACTCTGGTCTGAAATCAATGCACAAAGCACACTATGGTGCAAGTCCTAGAGGCTACTCCACAAACAAGACACAGCTGAACAAAGTAAGTATTTTTCCTAAGACATTCTCTGTCCTTCAGCTCATCAAGATGATACTTATATTGTGGAGTAGATACAGTCCTAAATACTGTCATCCACCAGAGCTGAAAAAAAGAGACCTCCTTGTTCTCTGAATTGCTCATGGGTCAGAACCCAAACATAAGCTCTACCAGGGACACAGGCTGGATTATGGATTGACTGCTCTTGCCTGCAAGAGGGCAGGCTAAGAAGAAAACTTTGAAGAACCTTTCAATGGCAAGAGGATGTATATTACTTATTCTCAGCCCAAAACCACTCTCAATTTCTCCACTATACTACATTATGTGAAGTTCCCCCATACAGAAAGCAGGTCTTCACAGGGAAAACCCTAGAAGAAAGTCAGAGCTGACCTGGTGCCAGCCCTTCTCTGCTTTTTTTGACCCATTTTGCTCCTTCCATGCTTCTATGAGACAAACACCCTTTCTTGGGATTTGTTTTAAGCCCTCACAGTTTGTGTCAAGTCCCTAGATATTCCAAACCCTTGAAAGATCCAAGTGCTTGCCCAAAACCTGTATCATTCTTTATGGTGCTTGCCCAAGCTCCCTTCCCAGTCAAGGTCCTGGCAATGTCCCTCATTGCAGTTCCAGCAGCCAGGCCTTTTGAAACATGCTTCAAAGAACTGAAAGTTGTCCTCTCGCTTTACCAGATCTCCATCCTCTTCTGTTCACCTCCTGAAGGTTTTCTCTTTCTTTCATACCATGGTTTTGGGACCCAGCACTCTAATCTCTCAGGTCTGTGTGTTGCTCTCCTGGAACAATGAATCTCTGCCATCCTTACCCTAAACTGTGCAGCATCCTCCTCAGAGAGGAGTGAAGTCTTTTCCCATGCAAGATCCCACTCTGACAGTAGATCCCCTTTCACAGAAAGCCCACACTGGTACCATCCTGACCCAAACCCACAGATCCCTTGACACTGCATGAGATAACAGTCTGCAATACATAGCAATACCTCTGGCACACCTGAATGCACCTTATTTGCATGGGAGAATGGGTTACCTATAACTCACAAGTTACCTATAACTCACAAGTGCTTTCCTGTCTCATGTCCACAGGGTAAGGCAGTTAACTTTATGTGAGATAATGTTCAAGTTAGCACCTGGGACAATTCATTGAAGGTCAGAAGGAAGACTTAACAGATACACAAACTGCATCCAGACCTTCCAGTGCTTCATCTAGCATCCTACCACTGGATCTCATTTTCCTCCTCAACAGAGGAAAAGATCAAGAAATCAGCTCTCAGAGGAAACACTGGGAGAAAGCAAAAGAGAACAAGAGCAAAAGCACCTGCATGTGCTCACACAGAGCTGCTACACAAACAACTGCCCCCACAACTGCAGTGTTGGCTTTCCCCAGTTACCCCTTTGAACAAAGGGATGATACCCACGCCGTGACCTGCAGCAGCAGAGGCTTCTCCTGAGCACTCCATCTGACCTCGGTGTAATGAACAGAATTAATATGGCAAAGCCTCTAACACGGCACCACTTCCCAGCAGCACAGCCACAGCCTCTAATTGATTAGTCCATAAAAATCTGTGCACTAAATTGAAAGGAGCTGCACTAATTCTCTTTTATGTTAAATTTCTGTCTTTCTCCTTTATCGAATCCTTAGTCGAATGTCCCTTCTGCTGCCTATTGTGGGCTTGCTCTGGGCCTGTTTTCCTCTTGCCCAGATTAAGTACCTAATCAAAATCTTGTCTCCCTTAATGGCATAAAATTGAAAGATAGATATTGCACTTTACACAGCTGATTAAACACTAGAATGTGGCTAAATGCTTTACAGGGCTTGTTACATTAACTAACTCTGTCATCTGCCAGCTATTTTATAATTGCATATGCTCATGTTGCCACTGGTGAAGCCAAGGTAAGATTTCTTTTCCCTCCATTACCTCTTCCCACTCTCCCTCCCTCCACATTGCCACCCACCAGCTGCATGTCAGTGAGCAGGTTAGAACTCCCCTCTAACAACCACCTGAAGAAAAACTGTCTGGTGATGGTTGACTATCATTTTCTCTGTGTTCAACTGTCAGTCACTGAGTTGTGACCATCTCAAGTGACTGATGGGAAAGGGACAGTAAATACACACAGTTATTTTATTTCAGAAGGAAGTAGGAACAATCCCACACTTTTCTTCACAGTTTCAATGCTGGACACCTTGTTCCATAAGCCTGAAGAAAGCAAGGATGGAAGAAAAAAAATGTGCTTACACTAGTTTGTATTAAGAACATATTTGAAATAGTCTGAACTTCCCACTGGCTTGTCAAAGCAGGATCTCATGTAAGTATTTGATTTTGCACACCTTGGCTTTTTTCTTACACTGTAATAATAATGATGCAGATGGACTTTCTGGAAGACTTACAAGTCTATCCCAGTTGATTTGCTTTTCAGGAGTGTTTCACCTTCTGCTTCACAGAGAATGATCCCCAAATACCAATCTTCAACTGGATTACTTCAGTGAAGAAACAAGCAAACCAACCCAAAAATGCTTTACCAGAAATTTCTTTGGAAGAAAAAAAAAATCTGTCACTTTTCTAATGTTCTTAGCAATTATTAACAATTGGAACATTAACCAGGGTCTAAGTTTTGAATAAAGATACAAACCATGTTGCCAAATACTCTGCAGGTAAAATTTGTCATCTTTGTCACTCACAGACCCAACAATTCCAGAAACAGAACTGCTCCTTTGCACAAGTATTTCTATATAGATTGCTTTAAAGTAATTGCCAAAACACTCCTCCCTTTTAATAGAGAAAATAGACTACATATTACACTCAGACTGTAAAATGTGGAAAGCTGGTTCAGTTCATGTGCAGTTCTTCCTGACCCCAATCTTTTACAGAGAATCTATTTGTTAAGCAATAAAATAACATGTCATCCATTTTTGGCCCATATATTAGCCTAAAAACCTTCTTTTAAAATCCCAAATTTCACTGCAGAATGTGCTAGAAGTCCCTTTTTACCACCTTCTTTGTAATTCTGCACCTTACTATCCAAAAGCAGGACTCCAGCCAGGTGAGGAGGATCTGTCTGTCCACGTGGGAGTCCATTTACCACAGAGGGACTGTTCACAGCCAACTAATAAAGCTCATGCTAAGCTCTGCCCTAACAATACCCAATGGTCCAATATTCTGCCCCTTGGCTGAGCAGTAAGGGTTTACTGGGTGGGCCCTCCCTCCCCAGTTTACATGGGAGCTAAATCAAGTTGAGCTGCAGCACACATTACAATTCTGCTGGCAATTAATAATCGATTAATTGTTTTCTTATCCCACAAGGATTCTGCACCTTCCCATCTTCCATTCTTTGGCTCCACACTGAAACCACACAAATTAGTTCATTGTACCATTGTTAATGGTTCATAAAAGCTTACTAAAGGCTATTATGAAATCCTTACTAAGTGCTTGTTTTTAAATATTCATAAAGGCACAATATATACTTTAATAAGACATGTTGCAAGTTACAAAATTGAACCCTGCACTAAACATTAAGATCTCAGGAAACATTCATCTGAAAGCACAAGACAATGTCCACAGGAGAAAAAAAAAAAAAAAGGCATCCACAGGTCTCTCCTCATCTTCCTTTTTCTTGATCAAGGAGGTAATCTTGTCAAATCCTTCTGCCTGTAATTTCACACTTAGTAAAATTCCTTGATTTAAGCTAACATACTGATTCCAAATATCCTTCTGCCATTGCAGGAGGAGCAGAACATTCCCCTTTTCATCATGATCAATATGCAACACTAGATAGCAAAACTGATTTGGCAGGTTTCAAGGAAAAGCAGTAATTCAGTTCAAAATCCACATGCAGGTACCAAAGGAGATGGCAGTTTACCCAGCTGTCAGCCAAAGCCCATCTTCTAGCTGGTCATTCAATACAAAAATTCTTCACCAGTAAGCACTTTCTAAGCAGAAAAATTAGTGGCTTCATGACCTGCCACACTATTTTCTACTGCTGACTTTTGAGTTGGACCCACAGTTTCGAATAGATATAAAAGCAAGACCAAGTTGGACAATTTTGTCCTGATGCTTAGTGGACGTTTGGCCAAAGCCACATTCCCTTGGCAGTCCTGCAATTCAGCACAACTGTCAAAGCCCTTGTAGCAGAGGTACAGCAATCCAGCAGGATATTAACTAGACTTATTCAAGTATAGAAGGAGGAACAAAATTTTACCAGGCCTAGTTATAACCAATGCCATCAATCCCTCTCTTTCAGGATCAGATTCACAAAGAAATATATTAAATCCTCTTATATGTATAAATCCCAGTGCTGTGAGCCCTGCCAAGCATCTATTTATACACTGAGGTATGTTTGGGAGCCATGGAATTCCCATAATGTACTCTCCAGCACCGAATCCCAGTGTGCAACCAGAAATGTTACATTTCACGAGGCTGATCTGATGAGGTGCTAAACGTTACTGATGGGGTGAGTTACCAATGCCACAACAGCATCACAATGCTGAACAACACCTCTGCTACCAGCCAGCCAGAACACTGCTGGTGTGCCCTACCTCATAAGGGTCTGGGTGGTCCAACCCAGCCCTGTTCCACACCTCCCAACCCCAATCCCATTCATCTTCCCAGAGCCTGAGCAGTAGAACTCTGCAGCCCTCGCAGCAGAATGAGAAAGATGGGGTGAAAGCTTGCTGAACCTTGCACCCACCTCCCAACATTGTTTCTTGTCTCCTTTCTCAAAAAAAGGTCACAGCACCTTAGAGATACTCTGCTTGAGGGATCTGAAGGGGATGGGGTAGAATGTGGACAGCATTGGAAAAAACCCATACAGAGTGAGTGAGAAAAGTCCTACTCCTATTTGGAATTCTCCACCTTTTCTTTTTTACAAATGGTTTTCCAGTACAGGACTAGCTGGAGATACTGTGCTACTTCTGGGATCACAAAAAGATTCAAAGAGCATCACTTCCTGGTGTTGAACTTCTGCACCATGAGGAAAACTGGTCTGACCCAAACGAGATAGCAACTAGGAGGATGTATCTATCAGCTTCCATCCTTGGGCCTGTCTTCTTCCAAAGACCTTCCAGGCAGTAGGGGGTGGAGGATAAATTGGGCACAAACATCCCAATAAGGAGTCAGAGTGGAAGAGTAGTGAAAAGAGTAGTGAAAACAGAAAATTACAGACTACAACCGTTTTCAATGGAATAGTCACCATGAGTGAATATCAGTGCTTGGAAATGCCTCACCAGGCAGGACCTGAATGAGCTTTAAACAGCTTAACTGGATGAGCAGCCTCTGATCTGCCCTTCTGAGGTGCTTTCTGGTTTTATTCATAAGAAATCAAAAGTACAAGAAAGATCAGCATTCCCAGAAAGAGCAAAATCATTCTGTCATTTCAAACCTCTGCGTCTTCTTAGCTGATCCTCCCTTCTCAATTTCTGTTCTATTTCTCCCCAGGGACTGTTTGATTAAATATATGTGAATAAAAGGTATCCATTCCCATTTGAACTGGGTTAAATTAACAGTGACCTGAATCAGACCCCACAGTCCTGACAGCAATTACTTATCAATGAATCATTATCCATCTCTAAATATGATTCTTTGCTCTTCCCAAACTTCTTTGACTTTATGTGTGAAAAAAAAAACACAACAGAAAACAAAATTACGTGTATGAAAAAAATGAAATTGCAAAAATAATTCAAAGTCAGGGTTTTGCCAGGGGTATGGGGTAGACACAAGACAAAGAACAGACATTAGAGGAACAGAAAACAGTTACCATTTTCTCACTTCCTTTCAAGACTTCTTTCACATTTCCAAAAGAGAATCAGAAACAGAAAGTGAATTCAGATCCAAATGAAAACAAAACAAACTAAATAAACTTTTTTTACTGCAGCCACAGTTGCTATTTTAGGACTATTTTCTTCTTTTCTGGTCATTGCATGCCACAGGGAAGTAAGTTCAAGCTACTAAATCTAACTTTGGGGTTCCTATTTCTCCTTCAGAGAAATGTTTTGCCGAATTTTCTTCTAAACTTCCTTTTTATTTGTACACCACAAGGTCTTTTGCACTTAATCAGGAACTAAAAAAAAATTTTAAATAAATTTTTCTAATCCTGTACCTACAATCAGGACGAAAAAAATACTGTTATACCTCTCATACAATCAGATTTTATATCTCAGTTAGGGCAGCCCAGTAGCAAGGCAGAAACATCTTTAGAGCAAGTGATTCAAGTGATTCTTCTTGGCTAGTGTCAGAGATTTGCTCAAGTGGAAATTAAAGGTCTTACTGCAGGATTTGAGCTGTTGTGCCTAACGTTCTCTCTTTATATACTGAAACAAGATCAATTTTTCAAGCCCTGAATAGACTTGACAGCAGAAGACATTTGTCCCACTTGCCTACAGTAAAGGAACTGCAAATAACTACTTGTCTTAAAGGAATTTATACAATCACATTTAAAACATACAGGAGCTACACTACCCCAAACTGTGACATGTACCTTAAGGTGTCAGAGAGATCTCTGGATAAGCAGTGCAGCCACCTGGACAGGCTGGAACACTCGTGGTCATGAATCCCAGCTCAAAGCTGGTTTACTTTGTAAGAAGTTTTCACTGCTGAGCAGTTCAAAGTGAGCTATTTTCATAATCCACACACAATAACAGCAATAGCAAAGAGCAATAGCATTATTTTAAAAGCCACAATTAAGAGTCAGCTTTAAAATACTGACAAGATTTTTAAAATCCAGATAGAAGACAAGCACTGGCATCCTTCCACTTCAGGACACTATGCCCAGAAAGGTGAAAGCCAAGGGCTAGATCCATAGACTGAAAAAAAAAACAGGAAAATTTGTAAACCTGAATAAGCTGCTCCACACAGAGCTATGGATCCAATGTTGTAACCTGAACACACTTCCATTTGTTAGCTTGGATGGTGGCCCATGCCTGGTACTACATCACTGAAATTGCAGAGGGAACTTTACAAGGCTTGGCCCTTGCTGTTACCTGCACTGCAGGGATGAAAGCACGAGACAAACCCAAGGACACAAATGGGGAAAGGGTCAGTCTTTGGTAGGGATTTGCAAAGTCCCAGCTCAGGTGTTATTTCTGCCCCTGGAACCAGAGAAGGCAGCACTGTTCTACACAAACCTTGGGTTTGCCTTCACTCAGTTACCTTCACTGACACATCTCATGCTCTGAGCTGCAGAATCAGTACATGAGGAGGATTCAATTCAGTCCAATTACTCAACTCAGCACTTCCCTGGAGTTCTTATGGGGAACATCCACAGCATTGGGAAACTGTTTGCCATTAAGAGCAAAGTTATCTCCAAGACTAAGACCTCTGCATTCCAAAAGTAAGAGACATTTGTGCTGTATTGGACAATGGGAGGGAGAACAAACTCTCCTTTCACTCTCTTCCAACATCACTTTATCCCACTGACCTAAAAAGTTTTTCCTAATCTGTCTCTTTCATCCTGGACATGCCTTCAGGAATGCATTGGACATCACTGAGTTTATTGATATTAATTACAGTTTGGTGTCTATGTTAAAATGAAGATTAACAAATCTACAAAACACTGAAGGTTTGCAAATTGTTGTCATGTTGAGTTCAGGGTAGATTCTGTCTAGATTTCAATGTTTTGAAAGTCTTTACATTTAGAATGGTTTGGATATAAGATTCTCTCTTTGGTCAACCCATAAATGCAAGATAGTCACCACCTGAAAAAGAAAGTAAATAAATAAATAATTGATATAACCAGAATTTAGCCATAATGAATTCAATCCCTTTTTACTGTAAAGGGAAAGTTCTGCTTGCAGGCATAGTTTGGGCCTTGTTCTTAAATGCAGAGAACAGTAAAAGAGATGCAATGTTTATGAATTATTAAAACCTGCACAAGGATTTCTTTTCCTCTTCCGCAGTTTCTTGTTTAATCCTTGAGCATTGTTGGAGGCTCTGGGAATGACTGACACTTAGCACATCTCTGTCATGCTTCCTTACCCACCCAATGCCTGACATGGGGAGAGAGAGAGCCACACAGCCACACAAGCATATGCAGATTCCAAATGCTTCAAACTATTTCATTTCTCCTCATTCCCAATATTCCCTGAACCAAATCTCCTGCAAAGGGAAGACAGAAACATTGCCATCTGGAAGAGTGTCCCAATAGCATCACTTCATCTGGTACAGGAATAAGAACCTTTGCTCACCTTATAAGTAACAGATATTAAGGATTAACAAAGTTGGTGATGACTTTTTTTTTTTTATAAAGAAAGAGTAATATCTGTATTTTGTAGCAGCTTTGGTGGAAATGGGATGTGTTTTGATGTAATGTTACTACTTCTTCTTAAGGATAAAGATAGTTTGGGGGGAGTATATTTAGGACCAGAGCTTTAGAGATAGGCAGCCTGGAAATACTTGAGCATATCATCACATACCAGTCTGGAGCACACAGTGATCTCCACAGAGTGCAGACTGGCAGCATTAGCCACTCCATTATTCCCTGGACATTTACAGCATCAGCTGCAACATAAAACCTATTTCCTATATTCACAGGGAACAGGAACAAAAATCTAGGCACAAATTAATCACACTCTCTCATATGGAGAATTTTGAAACAATGGTTCATTCACTACCAGCAGAGTTATTATAGCAATGATGAGCATAAATGCTAGACAAGGTTCCAGGTGGAACAGCTGATATATGCAAAGGGAAAACAGCCAAGTTTGGAACTTTCTGTTCCAAAGTTTGGAACTTTCTGTTCCAAACTGGCTGGTTATCACCAGCATACATTATATCAGGAACTAGTGAGAAGACATCACCTTTCCTGATGAAGTCTGCCTAGCTTGAAGCAGGACAGAACAGAGGAGGATAAGGAATCCACAACAGCAGCATTTCTAGCAGTGCTATAATTTTCCAGAAAGTGATTTAACAGGTTTAGGGGTTTGAGATTAATTCAGAATATTTGAGGCATTGAGAAGTGTACTGGTTTGAAAGCAAACCAGTGAGAGACTCTAAGTCAGAAATCCAATTTAATAGGAAAACCAAAACAATAAATGCAAGAGTGCAAAAAGAAAACCACTGAAAGAGTCCAAAAGCAACTTGACACCTTGTCAGTCATGGTGTTCGTAGTAATTTGATTAAATGGTGGCTGCAGTCCACCTGGAGTGATGGGTTTGTTGGAGCAGTGATCCTGTAGATCTGGTCTTCACCTGAATGTCCACTGGCAGCTCTTGTCCTCTGGGAATCCAGCAGGCAAAGGGCTCTGTGCTGGTCCAAACCCTAGCTTACATCCCTGTGGGAATGCTTGGCTCCCCACCCCCATGTAGGAATGCTCTGCTCCCCACCTTGGGGTGAAGCATCTCCCAATGGGACGATGTAATTCCATGGGTCTTGCCTGGGTCCCTGATAGCCCATTAAACAGAGACAGCCCCTGAGGAGCCATCAGGGATGAGTAGGAGATAACAATCACTGCCCCCACCTGCTTTAACAGCTTGTGGAGACCATAATAGAATACATACCATTGGTTACACCTTCTATTGGAACCTAGGACAAGAAGTTATGAGCAACAAAAAAAAATTTGCCTAAAGTTGGGCCAGTTAGGCTACTCATCTCCATTACTACATGCCTCACTAATGTGTCAGTGATGCAGTTTCTTTAAAAGCTTAATGTCAACCATTTCACCATATGCCCAGTGTGCACACAGTCTACCTACCTCAACCCTATTGCACTAATTATGCCCCAGAGTCTGTTAAAGGCAGTGGAAAACCACATATTAATGCACACATGCTTTTAATCAGACTGTAATAAGAGGCTTGAAAGTTTACATTGAGAAACAAACATGAGAATCAAAACTGAAAACAAGGATGACATGAGAGGAAATGCTTGTGAACCACTGCAGCTTTCGTGCTCCAGTAACCAAACGTGGTTTTCACCAGTGACAGAAGGGTTTCTACATTGTTTTCAAAAATCAAACCAAGCATAAAAGTACAAAATACCAACCAGGAGAAGAGGGAACCACAACTTCAGACAATAAAGATAAACTGGATTTTTCATTAAATCAAGACAAGAACCAAAAATGTCTCCAAGAAATTTCCCTGTATGAGTTGTACCTGTATCTCAGGGTTATGGTTCTGACAGTGATACAGCTCATGCACTAAGTGAGGCTGATGGGATTGTTGGGGTTTCCACTGTCTGGATTGAGTTTCACACTTACTACTTAAAGCAGAACACATAAATCCTGATGGAAGAAGCAAGAGCTACAGCCCAACCCTCCTGAGTTCTGCAGCCTGGTGTCACAGTCTGTATTGACACATCAAATCAAGAATAATTCTGTATCACCTTACAGAATATTATATCAAGCTGAAACACTTAAGAAGACATAAGCTTCCTTGACAGCTATTTTTAGAAGTACTCACAACTATTAGTTCAATAAAAGGCTAAAACTCTCAAATCTATTCTTACCCTGAACAACTGTCAGCTTAGTGCAGCTCCCCGAGAGCTCCACCCCCGTGTAATCAAGCTCCTAACAGTTTTTGTTGTATTTCTACATCATTTCTACAATTCTCCTTTTCCCTTTCTCATTTCTCCTCCCTAATCACCAGCAAATCCATCTCTGTACATAAACACACTTTATCACCGTATTATCCGTGGCAAACGGCACTAAAATCAAACACATTCCCCTTGCAAATGAGAAATGGGGAAAAGCCTGCCATGGTTTTAATGAAATTGTGTGTGTGTGTGACGTTTTCATTGTACAAGCACAACTATTTAACTGTTCACTAGAGAGGCTTAACAAAGAACATGTTCATAGTAAAAGCTGGGCTTAGTGTTTGAGATTACTGAGTATTCCTATGGAAACTTCTTTCCAGCCTCCCAAAGTATATTATATATGTGTTCTTTTAATTTAGTTCATTTTTCCCCTGTTAAGAGCATTGTTTTTACAAAAAAAAAAAAAAGACCAAAATCATCCACCACCATTCTTCTGCAAGTTTAAACTGCTGCCAGAAAGCTTTTTCCCCATGTTTATTAATAAGCTATCTCTTTAAATCTACTCTGCTGGGCTCTACAAATTGTAAAGAGCATACAAATGAGACTCAAAGCAGCTGCCAAATGCCTAAGTAAAGCTTGGCCTGGCCAGTAATAAGCAAAAACTATTTAATCCTCCTTAACACTTTGCAATCTAGGCAAAAAATATTTATAGGAGCTGCAGCAAACCCCAAATTTATCAGATAAAGTTTTGACAGTTAAGGAAAAGAGATGCAGAAGAGATCAATATTTTTCTTAGCTAACATAATCTATTTATGAGTTGCTGGGGATGGTTGATCAAGATTTTTTCAATCAAAATTTATCCATGACAACAGAAACATTTGGGAGAACCAACTGTATTTACAAAAACAATTTTTAGAGTAGGAACTTTGTTACAACTGAATGCAAACAGCCCTTAAAGAGCATTCCCAGAATTCCCACTTGAGAAAGAACAAAAAAGCTGAAAACAAAAAAAACTCTAAACCACTGTATTATGGGTTTAAGTGGATGCTGCTCTACAAAAACAAGAGGTTTCATTCTGAAATAAATGTGCATCAAGTTGTATATTTCAAATTTATCAACACAAACTGACTTGATCAGTTGACTGAACTTCTGCTTTCAAAACAGAAAATAAACCATTATTTCCAGTCTGACATTTCACTCATATGGAGAAAGAAAGCCTAAAGTATTCTGAATTTTCAGTGTAAACAAACTGCTTTCTGTTTACCTCACATTATATAGCTTGGAAAGCCAAGAAGAGTTAGGAGTAAATCAAGTCAGTAACTGCAAAATTATCTGAAGTTTAAAAATGGAGCATTGGGTCATGTAGAGGCTTTCTGCAATGAAATAAACCTCACCAAGAGTAAGCTGGGCACACCACCAATTTACACACTTCAAACATTTCACAAAAAAAAAAAAAAAAACAAAAAAAAAAAACATCCTCCTGCAAATTTTAGCCAGTTGAGTATGTTTTAAAATTAGTTTCTTGTATAACCATACCCTGGTCATGATCTTGTGCAAACTGTCAGCATAGAGCATCCTGGTGACAGGTTAGATCCTCAGCTGAGCTGAGGCATCAGCTCATTCACTGCCTTTTTTCCTCTTCTGAAGACTACTCATATGAAAACTCACAGGGAACTTGGTTACCTCACAGGCTGGAAAGATAAGTAGCATCATTCTACCTGTAAAGACACAAATAATTTCAGCCAGCCATGCCATGCAATGCTTGGAAAAGGGTTCACCACCAAAGGATTAGGGTCTGCTACCTGTTTCTCCTCCAGGCATCTTATATCCCCTCTCATAAACACCAGACACAGCTCACAAACCCAGAATGCTTCACCAGGCAGAGCGTGTTATTTTCCCAGCCAGCTCCAAGTAAAGTGTTTGCGTTACAGACCAATTCTTTGCACAGTTTCTCTTCTAAAACACAACAAAAGCTTCCCAGGGCTATTCCTTTCGATTGGAGGGGAAAAACAAAAAAATTATCAGCCCTGAAACAGAATACACCAAAGATTCATTCATGGTAGTACAATAGCAAAAAACAAGGGAAACAAAACACCACAACAAGGAGTCCTTACTGCTGCCTCCCCTGATCCCCCTGTATTTGCATAAAATAAAGATTATGAGATGCTCTGTGCTGCTGTCCCACTTACACAGCTAAGTCCAGCTTCAATTTGTCTGGTTTTTGAAGTGTCTTATGAAATATAACTGGTCTGAATTCTGCAGCAAGCACTGCATTATCACAAATTACTCATTTCATGTAATTTCTATCAAAGTGAAGTATTTGTAGTCACCTATAGACCACCTATGGAATAACTGGGAAGGGAAAGATCCAAATGTGGCCCAACCTACTGTTGACAAATAAGCTGTGGACATCTCCCCTTGTTCCTCAGATCTTATTTTACGTTCATAGATGATTTGGAGCTATCTTTCAGAGCTCATTTCATGTTTACAAACAGTTTTTATCTGCTCCTAGTGTTCCATGTGACACACAGCTTCCATGCTCCTGGCTCTGACTGCAACCTTGGTCAGCAGGAGATTCACAGGCAGTATGTGATGAGTGGAAAATACTCATGTTTGTCCAAAAACAACTGTTGCTGGCATGCAAAAACATGTCTTTGTACATACAAGAGCCACCTAAGAACCTGCAACAACAAAATTCTATTTTTATCTTGTCCAGAACAGACACCATAGGGTTAAAGTAAGCAATTTGGGATGCTTCTATTCCTGGTGCACCTATGTCTCCAACCTGAGATTTCCTCATGAATTTGGTTGCCAGACATGACCACACACCTACTGTCTCCATCAAAAACCTCACCCTCAGTCATCCTCAAAGCATAAGAACTTAGATTCTAAAACTCACTTGTCAATTGTCTATTTAGTCTCAATTTGGTGTTGGTGGTTGGATTTCTGTTCACACAATGATTTTCACCCTAATTAAGACTTCTGGGTGAATCCCCAATACAAATAAAATTAATTTGTAAAGAGTAAATACAGAGGAAGAAATCACAGTCCAAGTGCACAGTCTCTTGGAGCCTGTGAGACTGCCTGCAGAATCCTGCTTGCAGATCCTCTCAGCCAGCTCTAATCATTTATTTAAAAAGAGACTAACAGAATAGTCTGTCCTGGAGGATGAAAGCATATGTTAGTCTCAGCATGGATTCCTTTAGGAGAGAAGTGTAATTATCACATTCAGCATTACCGTAACTCAGACCTACTCCTTCATTTTACCTCTTTAAACACCAAGTGAAGTGTATATAAATAATTTGACTGCACAAAGTGCTGCTCTCCCCACTGAATTGCCATCTAGTCAAGCCAGTTAAAGCCAGCTGGACACAGGACAGTCTGTATGGCCTTAGCACAAGGTACTGGTTAGAGCTGCTCTGCCCTCATGTCCCATCTACATGCTAACTCTGGATTTTGGGTTTGGTTTGATGTTTTGGTGTAGTTTTAGTGGTTTGTTGAGTTTTTGTTTGTTTTTAAAACCAAAGAGTTTGCATCCTAGCACAAAACAGATGAGAATATCATCCTCTACCAACTAGGAGTAGTTTTGAGAACTCTAGGGATCATCTTGATATCTGTGAAGTCCAAAGAAAGCACATCAGTAACCTGTCCAGTTGCTTTGGGTTGCTCCTGTGCTAGGTCCAAGGTGGTGGAAGGAAAGTCAGGACAGTGTAAACCTTGCATATGGATATGAAGAGGCTTCCATAGTTCATGGAAAACAAGATTTTACACATCACCAATGCAACCCAGAAACAAAAACTCTAAAATGAAAAAGAAAGTAATGCCATCCTTCCATGCTAACTGAGGACCTCTACCCTGCAAATAAATTACTTGGAAAAAGATTTACTGAACAAGCATCTCAACATAAGCTCCCAGCACAATGTTGTGACAGAAGTGGCTAATGTTGGTTTTAGAGGTATAAACAAGAGGAGTAGTAAGCAGGATTGATGAAGTGATTATACTTTTATTTATGGCATTTGTGAGACCAGTAAAAGGCATACAAAGCTCAGCTGTAGTGTTGCAACTTTTTAAAGAGTGTTGAGAAAAAATAAAAAGGTCTGAGCAACTGGGTTGGAGAATAACTGAGAGCTGAAAGAGCTCAATCTATTTAGCCTATCAACAAAGATTGAGGGGTAACTTGATTAGTGTATAAGTACCTTCATGGGGAGAAAACAAAGGGTATTAAATGGCTCATTAATCTATCAGAGAGAGGCATAACAAAAACTAATGGCTGGAAACTGAAGCCAGGCTGATTTAAATTTAAGACCAGGCACAATTGTTGTTGGGGGTTTTTTCCCCTCTTTTTTTAACATTGTGGGGTATTCTCCAGCTTTTGATATATTCAAATCAAGGAATGGATGCTGTGTGAAATACTTGTTTTAGACAGACATTAAGTTACACTGTAGTTAAGCACAAAAGTTATTGGAATCAGTACTGTGGTATCCAGGAAAAATGCAAAGGCCTACAAAACACAGCAAGCCAAAAGGGGCAATCTGAGAGTCCCTCTTGGTCTCAAATTCCACAGATCTATGAACTATGAAAAACATCTCTATGCCCTCCTAATAAATCAAATCATTCTGATTTTCTGCCTACCTTCTATTACTGCTGAAACTCCTGTGTTTTACAACAGGACATTGCAGTAAAATCAGAAGCCAAGTCAAACCATGTGCTGAGGCATAACCCAAGAGTTAATTATTTTGGTTGCTCATTAAAAAGGGGGTTTGCTTTCATGAGGAGTATTAGATTGATGACACTGATAAACTGAAAGGGGAATGGGGGGTAAGAGTGGAGAAAAGAGGAATTTTAAATGGTTCAAGGACACTAAGTACCCCATCCAGCAAGATGCCTGAAGGACTATTCTGTAAATTAAAGACCGTTTTTCATCACTCACATTTGTTCTGTCCCAGCCTTGCAATTCATACCAAGAAAAGGGGTTATTAGTAACCAATTATGTATTTAGCAAAGCAGAGTCATAGAACTTATCTGAGTTATTCAAAGCCTGTGACAAATATGATCAAAACATTTGGAGAGTAAAAAAGAAAAAGGTGGTGGTAGGCCACTTTCAGCATGAAACGCATTTTCTTCACATTCTTAAAATTTGGTCACCACACTGAAAATTCACTCACACCTCTGTGAGGTACTGGGATATATGGTACTGGGATTGTCTGCATGGAGGATGTAACACTGCAGACAGGATATCAAGTGAAGCACAAGTCTCCTGTTCAAAGTTCAGACTATTTACACAGCCCATCGGATAATGCTCCTTGTGATTAAGGATTCCCAACAGTGCTGAAGATGTGAGACCTCTCAGCTTCCTCCCAAGCCCCAGTCCTGGTTCCACCAGGCACCATTAGTGCAGGAACACTCAGTCTGTTGGCACCCAAGCAGAAGCTGTAGGTGCTTCCTGTCCCCATCCTTCCTTGCTGCTTCCTTCTGGAATTACAAAACGTTTGCTTTTGAAGAAGAGGGCTCATTTCACCCACACTATCAGTGGAGATTTCAGCTCTCCCTTCTCGTACACCTATGCCCCTGTGAATGAAAATCAGCATGAATGAAGAGGCTTTGTCCGCACTTGCGCTGTAGATATGCACAAACTCCAGGAAGCCAAGACTTAATTTGATCTGAAACCCCCCCCAGCCAATGCATTTTAAAGACAGAACCACAAAGCCAATCAATAGGGACCATTCAGATACTTGCTGTCAGCGGCTAAAAGAAAATGGATACCGAGAAAGCCATAACTATGATAAATTTAGGCACTGCTTCTCTCTGACTAATGTAGGCACTAAAACACTCCATGAATATCCTGCTTTGAAACGTGTCATATTTCTGAGAGGCCAATCAATCTCAGGTTCTCTGTGGACCACATTAAAATACATTTGTCACCGTAAGTTTATGAAATATTGATGGTGTTTTTTAGGGGGGTGTTAGGAGGTGGAGAGGTGGATCAAAAAAAAGGGGAGGGAGAGCTACTTTAATGAATTATCTTTAGGCTAGAAGGAAAAGAAGAAACAAATGTAGGTGCTTATTGTGGATGAGGGTGAAAAACAGGAAACAGAATTGCTTACTGAAGGAAGACATTTGTTGGATTAATAGAAAAGATCACGTGGGTGAATATGTTGCAGAGGCACTTCAGTATTTCAAGCTCAGTTTGAACTGGATTTATGATATTATTAAATCTTTAATTTTATAAATTTGGTAATTAATAAAAATAAAACCAGAGCTCCCTTAATGACATTCACAGAGGACAAATTAAAAGTGTAGCTGTGTTCCAGAGGGAAGCAGGGTTGAACCAGGAGCTGCATCATATTTATACCTGAAAGAAGGAACTAGCCCATATGTACCAGCAAGTCTCACCAGCTCTTCTAAGCAGAGAAACACACTCCACATCATAGAATCATAGAACTTAAGGATTGGGATGGACCTTGCAGACCATCTAGTCCCAACATTCCCTGCCCTAGGCAGGGACACCTCCTCACTAAATCAGGTTGCTCAAAACTTCATCCAGCCTGGCTTTGAACACTGCCAGGGTCAGGGCAGCCACCACATCCCTGGGCAACCTGTGCCAATGTCTTACCACCCTCAGAGGAAATGTTTTTTTTCTAATATCTAACCTAAACTTTCCCTCCTTTGGTTTTAACCCATTACTCCTTGTCCTATCACTGCAGTTCCTAACAGAGTCCCTCTCAGCTCCTTGTAGGCCCTTCAGATATTGAAAAGTTGCTCTAAGGCCTCCCACAGTCTTGTCTTCTCCATGGAAAAGAAATGGAATATAACAGGGATATATATACAGAGAGAAACCACCTCTCCTACTAGTGCATCTACATAAACTCAATACCTGACATTTATTGGTGGTTTTCGCCAAGAAAATTCCCATCTTAAATAATTTATGATCAGAATAACTTCAAGACCGGAAATGAGCAAGAAGAAACTGAGTACCAAGGTGGAAATGGGAACCAAGTCACACAGAGTAATTAATTTTAGATTATAAAGGAAGCCTGTTGCAGATCCAAGCTGGGAGTTCACAGCCAGTGCAGGACTTTCCAGGCAAGACCACTCTGCCTTTCTGTAACCCAAACTCTAAACACCTAACTACATACCCAAATTTCTACATGGGCAGCTCCACTGAAGTCAATAAAGCTATTCACAAGAGTAAAGTTAAGCCTGAGCTTAAATACTGTGGTTCTGTGATCTATGTTTGTAAGTCAAGTGTGAAAGTAAAGTTAGTTTGTGTAAATAATTCAAAATTGGGTCATTTTTCACCATTTCTGTCAATGCAAAAAGCAGTTTTTCAGATAAGAACAACAGCAGCATTCACCAAAGGAACAAAAAGTAAATCCTCATATGCATTTTTAACTCACAGATGCTAAACTTTTTGGTAAAGACATTATGCCATGTTGGTAGGAAACACACTCCTAGGCAATAAATAGCACATTTTGCTTTAGTGATGAATAGCAACAAAAATAAGATGAAGCAGAAGCATAAAATTTTTCATTTTTCACAAATCTGGAAAAATATGAACTTCATTAGTTTTGGCCAGTGGCCCAAACATTTTCCTTTCAGCCTTTAGGAAGAACCTCACTCTTCTTATTGAGATTATCCAAACAGATACACAGGTCTATCCTTTGCCATAGTTTGGCTAATTGGACTCTAACAATTTGACTGCTTAGAAAACTTGCATTAAATGGCAATTTTTCTACCTCCCCCCAGCAATTTCAGCCAAATTGAAGACTTCCATGTGCCCTGAGGGTAGGAAGCATTTTGTTTCCCTGTAAGTTTGATGCAGTTTAAACATTTCAGTACGTTCTAGTGAAGCAGAGTGATTTGCTAAAGTCAGTTCAATATTGAATTACACCTCCCGCACTAGGAACAGTAGCTCATGTGCCCGAATCACCATTTTTTTCCCCCCTGAAAGCTGCAGTGCTGGATTAAACTTTTCACACCATGCACTATAGTTCCCTCTCTCCACTATGAACAATACAGTCAACATTGCTAAAGTCATTTTCTTATCCCCATCCTGAATCTTATCTCAACGCTTTGCAAGTTATTATTTTCCTCTGCACACCTGAAGCACACACAGACCCTTCTCATGAGCTATAGTCGCATTAGGTCAAGTGATGAGAAATAGAAAATAAGAGGATGGTTTGAAGCAGAGCTTAGTCTCAACTTTTCACACTTGATATAAATGAAGTTTGGGCTCAAACCCAGTGTCAGTGTGAGCCAGTGCCTCCCTGCATTGTCACAGCAGCACATACCTCAGGACTGGCACTGCTCAGATTAATCACAACTATCACCAAGAACCATATTTTCAAACTTCACAAAGATTTTGGGAGCAAACTGCACCTGTTGCCATTGAGGCAAGCACAAGGCAATGCAGGTGTGTTCTTCCTTTGGAAAGTTCCTTGGCAGTCCAGTGGCTCCATTGTTTTCATGGAATTCCCCAGTTGTCACATCCTAATCTCCCCACTGCTCCCTGGAGGGAGGTTCCAGCTTGAGGCTGTGCTGGTTTGGGCTGAAGTAGAGGTAACTTTCTTCACAGTGTCTAGTATGTAGCTATGTTTAGGATTTGTGCTGAACACAGGGTTGATAATGCAGAGACGGTTTCGTACTGCTACTCTGGCAAGGAAATTGGGGATGCATAGGAGATTGGGAGGAGACACAGCTGGGACAGGTGATTCAAACTGACCAAAGGGATATTCCATACCGTATGGCATCATGCTCAGTATATAAAGTGGGAGGAAGATGGGACATCTGGAGTGATGGTGTTTGTCTTCCCAAGGAAGACACCACGTGGTGGTCCCTGCTCTCCTGGAGGTGCTGAACACCTCCTGTCTGTGGGAAGCAGTGAATTAATTCCTTGTTTTGCTTTGCTTGTGTGTGCAGGTTTTGCTTTCTCTATTAAACTGTCTTTATCTCAACCCATGAGTTTTTCTAGCTTTTACTCTTCTGATTCTCTCCCCCATCCCATTGGTGGGGGACTGAGCAAGCAGCTGCATGGTGCTCTGTGGCTGGCTGGAGAAAAACCACGACAGAGGGCCAAGCACCATGTCCTGGAGCAATGAGGCTGCTCATGAGGGAGGACAAGCAGGAGATGAGGATCCTCAGCCAGGCTTGGCTCTTTGTGGCAGGACAGGGCAAGACAGCCAGGTCACCAACAGCTCCACAGCAAGATGGCAAGTCTGCCCTCATACCTGCCCAGGAAATCTGGAATATTCAAGCATGGCAGGGAAGCAGACTAGGTACGGGGCTGCTGCAGCCCAGACCACCCCTGGTGCCAGAGCTAAAATAGAGCCCATGCCCCTGCCTCGAGCCATGTGCCTGGAGGCCCCAGACAGCCAACATGACCAGCAGACATCACCTTGTTCAAGCCTGGCTCATCAATTCTGTGGGCATCAAATCAGCTTGTCAGCTCACAATCCTAGATTGCTTCTCTCCAGGCAGCCCCTTCAAGTGTTTGGTTTCAGACAAGCTTGCTCAGAGTATTTTCTACAACAGCAACATTGTTCCAGGCCACACACTGCCCAACCTGCTCATCAATATCTCAAGCAATGGGGACTCCATGACTGCCTCATGGAGACTCTTTTGCTACCTAGTAAGGCACAGTCCCAGCAGCTTTTCCTGCACATCCATGCTAGGTTTCCCCTTTGAATTAAATCTATTATTAGTGCTATCATCCTTTTGCTATCACTCTGAATAAAATCTCTTACCAAAGTCATCCTAAACCAGTAACAGCCAGAAGAGAAACCTAATAAATTGCATAATAGTACTTGACAAAGCCAGACCCCCATGCCTTCAAGCAATGTGAGAAAGGGCTGAATGATCCTGACATCTAAGTTTCAAACCTCTGTACCTCTTCAAAATGTGGGAATTGGATACTTTTATATGGTCCCACTTAGGCAGGAATCAGATAATACAGTCTAATGACCACTCTGAGCCTGAAAGTCAGTAATGCCTTTGGGTATGTTTCTAAATAAAATGCAAGACCCATGGAAAAATAAAAAAAAACAATCCCTGACCTCCAAACCCTCGTGCTTCCTCAGCTGCATCAGTCCAGATCTACCACGATAGCTTGAGGCAACATTTGGAGTTTCTTCCCACTTATTAGAGAACTATGCTTATGACAAAATGCATAGTAAAAAAAAGTTGTAAAACTGGTTGTTAGATTCATTAAGCACCAGGATTCATGTAATCTTTGATAATATTTTATATTGAGCATTTTCATATGTTCTCTATGTACATTCCTAAATATCTTACAAATATCTGCTGTAAGAATACCAAGGGCTATCAGGCCAGGTTTCACCCACAAGTCTCTTGCCCCTGTGGAGGTCATTCTTCCTAAAGGACAGTCTGACATACTGAGCAATGCACAAGGCATTTTTATATGATGTGTCATCAGTTCATGTTGGTTCTGGCTTTTACTTCACCTTATTTTGTATTTTAGCTTGTAATTGTGGCAGTAATTCTTGCATGTTGCTCAATAAATGCTACAAAGGAGTCTGTCCATGCTGCCTTTCATCAGGGCAAAGACCCATTGAAGTGTCTACACAAAAACTGGTGAACTAAGATTTGAGAAAGATGCTTACCTTCATCTTTAAAAGTACTGTCAGCTGCTAGTCAGAAATACTCACCTAAAGCCAGTGACTGCTTAAAAATATTTCAACTGAATTGTAAATCCAGGCATATTTCTATAGCCAGTGCAATACGATGATCATGAGATCCAAATCTAACAACTCCAGTCTGAGAAAGGGAGTTTCCTTTCAGTATGGCCAGTTACAGCCAAAGAAGGAAAAGGTAGATAGTGGTGAAGTGTTTTTCCCCAAAATTTCACTTTTCTAAGTGTTGTTGTATAGGTGGGTTACTTCACACAGTGACCAATGCCACAAAAACCTAACCCAAGACTAGCTGCAGCTGAAGTATCAACACAGGTGATTAATAAAATAGAATTGTCAAAATACTCACAAAACAATTTGTAAAGTCAGAGTGATTAAAAAAAGGCATTTTAATAACCATTAATGAGGTGACATCCTAACAATTCAAACCATTACAGTTACTGAGGTCTTAAGTATTTGGAAACAGATCTTTCAGGAAAAGAAAAGATCAAATCATAGGGAAAACACAAAATTTACACTCAGATGTTCTTGACCTCCCAAAGACAGGGTATATGAAATAGTTTCAGACAGTAAGCTATGATCTCACAGCTTGGTAGAAACTAATTTCCCACATCTTAATGACTAGTTTTATTCTAGATGTTCAAACTACATATTGTCCCCCACATACCCAAAACTTCTAGATCTTTTGCCTACCACCAGATTCTGAATAAAGTGGATTTTATTTCAAAAGTTGCAGCACAGATTTAGAAATCCTCAGTCTTTCAGCTTCTTGAGCCATTCAGTTTCTCCTGACACAAACTCTGCTATAAAATACCCTAAGCCATTTACTGCACAAGAACATATCAGTCATGGTTTAATATTAATTGCTAGAAAAATCCAATCTCACCTTACCTACCACTATAGCCAGACCCATACCTACTCTTTAGATCTCTTAAAAAAAAAAAAAGCACTAAAGTCACACAGCTGCTAGTATAAAATTCATTTTTCAAAGTAACTAATTTACCCAGTGGGCACAAGGGGTGTGCATACTCTGTCAGGTGAAGACTACTAACAGACCAACCACTAGAGTATTGGGTAGAGCATCCAAGGCTGATACTCTTGGCCTTAGTTAGGCTTGCCTTGAGCATCTTATTTCTGGAATAAGGATAGAAATGCTCATCTACTGCACGGCATCAATTCAGCAGCTCTCTGGAAGTTTCTGGGGGCAGATATCAGAGCAAAACACATTCTGAAAGTCATTTAGTATTGCTTCTTATTTGTTTGGAATTTTTACTCTTTCTAGGCATGATATTCCTACAGATCACTTAAGATGGGAGATAAGCCATATAATTAGCCTAGCAAGAAAAAAAGAACACGGAAGAAAACTCGGAAAGTCTCAAATTAGTGACTATTTAAATAGTGAATAAAATTATTCCTTTGTTCAGGAAGTGTTTGTCCAACGGAAAGTCTCCTGTTCAAAATCGGTGTCATCTTGAATGCCAAAAAGGGAAGAAAAAGTCATTTATAAAACAATTAGAAATAAGGATTCAGCCTTGGGGGTCTTCCTCAGGGCATAGTGAAACTAGGACACAGCAAAACCAAAAAACATCCTGTTCTTCTTTAGCCTAAGGAAGGCCCCATGGCCAAAATGCCTTCTCTAATCTAATTCTGTACTTCTGACAAACGGGTTGACCCTTCCCCTGCTAATTACTGTTCTGCAACCTGTGACTTTGCACCAAGTTTGTCCCTTCATTTTTAGAGGTCACACACAATGTAAAGCATTTATCCAAGCCATCTTCAAATCTCACACCTTCAGTTATGTCTGGAACAATCAACTTTGAAATGCTCACTTTGGGAGAAGAGGGAAGCAATATAACTAATTCTCCATTGCCTTTCACTGCTGCGACATTAACTCTCCTGGGCAGGAGGATGAAATGCTACTGTTCCAATCTGGTAGGAGTTTTCCTAACTGGATAAGACCAGCTAAGGTGCAAAGCAATGGAGAATAGGACCCAGCAATTTGAGGATGTCATCTGTAAAAAGAAAGAATGGTTTCTGTCACACAAGTTTATTGCAGCCCAGAAATGTCTACAGTAACTGTGGGCATATAATATGATGTGCAAGGCTTTTATGAATGAGACCCTTGTGGCTTCTTGTCAGAACTGAATCTGAAGTGATGACAGGACATTTGTAAGAAGTCTTTCCTGGGATGCTGAAGGACTTCCATAAGGAATCATCTTAAAGATTGGGCTCTTGAGGCCTTCAGTCAAGAGGAGTCCTTCCAAAAAATGTTGAAGGGTTTTGGTAAGCAGACACCCACATAAATACTGAGCAACCTGCAGTACTGGGTATGAACACTGTATGTATCACAGAGTTAAAGGAGTGAGGCATACAGGGTGGGTGACAGGACAGTCTGCAGGCTGAGGTCAGGCAAACACAAGGACTCTCACACCTTCCTACTGTTGCCACTAACAGTATTGCTGTCAGAAACACAATATTAATTTGTCTGCTGAGGGATTAGTTTGACTTACCAAGTACATTAAAAGTAGACATTTCTCTCTATCTGCAAGTTTTCAAAAGATTGTAAGAAGAAACTGAGGAGGCTGCAATCAGGCGTTGCTGAGAATGGCTAAGTGTGCAAGATGTAGTTTACACCTGCTCAGCTCCTGTTCACACATATAAAGACACTTCGATATAGCAAACTCCTCTAAGTCTTCAGCTGTGGTTACACAAGAGCCTTCTCCTAATCCCTTACATCCAGCCTGGTTAAGCAGCTACAATGGCTCGAGAGGTCTCAGCCTGAAGACCTAGTATTCACACACTCTGGGAAGCAATTAAAGAGTACATTACTAATGCCTTAGCTCAGACAAAGGTATTGATGCACTTGAGGCTTTTTTTCCTCACCACAGCCACGAAGTTCGTAAGAGGATTGGAGCATCTCTCCTATAAAGACAGGCTGAGGAAGTTGGGTCTGTTCAGCCGGGAGAAGAAAAGGTTGTGTGAAGAACTCATAGCAGCCTTCCAGGATCTGAAGGGGCTACAGGGAAGCCAGAGAGAGACTGATTCTTTGGTAGGAACTGCTGTGATAGGATAAGGGCTAATGGATTCAAATTGAAAGAGGGGAAATTTAGGCTAGATATATGAAAAAAAAATTTTCCTGTGAGGGTAGTAAGACACTGGCACAGGTTGCCCAGGGAGGTAGTAGATGTCTTAACCCTGGCAGTGTTCAAACCCAGGTTGGATGAGGCCTTGAGCAACCTAATCTAGTGGGGGGTGTCCTTGCCCATAGCAGGGGAGGTTGGGACTGGATGATCTCTAAGGTCAATTCTAACTCCTAAAATTCTATGATTCTGCACCCATGTGCTACTCTGCCTACTCACCATTTGACTTCATGCTCATTGCCAGACTGACAGCATCGCACAATGGATGCCAAATTTACCTATACATGAATTTTTTTGAAGCTGTACAACATCCCATTTTCTTGTAAATGGGCTTATAAAAATAAGCAAAGGAAGACCGTGTAAGAAAGGTTGAAAACAGTGAAAATGAAAGTTGCCCCTGGTTCCAGTGATGAAATCAGTGTGAGCCTGCTCAGATATATTCCCTGTCTATAAAAATGAACACAACATTTGCAACTATCACAGGGAGGTCTGATGACATGTTTGTTAGTGTTTCTGGAGCAATTAGAGTTTGGGTGAGAGACTACAATGAGAAAATAAAGATATCTCAAAAGTGGGTACATTTCTGCTGTGCCTCAGAACAGCTGAAACAGAGCAACACCCATGGGGGATTCCAGCTTGAGTAGAGAAAAGGCAATGAGAGAATGTGGCTTAAAAAAAAAAAAAAAAAAAAAAAATCAAAACAAACCAGAAAGCGTTAGCTTTCTGCTGCCAAAAAGGAACAAAAAACCCTTCACCTTTACAATAGTATTGTAGCCCTGGGATTGTCATTTTCTTACTTTACAAACCCTTCACGGGCATAACATGCTCTTTCACTCTCACTCTCAAAGAAACACTGAGGTTTCAGGAGAAACATTTTATCCAAGCCATGCAGGTGCCAGCCAGCCTTGCCCAGTGAAATTCAAACCCACCCAGGCCCTTTGGTGCCATTCACCATGGTTGTCCCCAGGATACTTCTCCACGGTGCTTGATGTGCTGGGCAGAGCTGCATGGCAGCAATCATTCCTAACCGGCCTTGCAACAGAGCAGTTGTTCCATGGAATCTCCACTGCCACATGCCTGACTTGACTTTAAATGCAAGGTGCTTTCCCTTTAATTGAACTTTAGTGCATGAAAAGTTTATTAAGTTAGACAGGGATGCTGCAGAGAAGCTGTGGTAGAAATTGCCCTCGGGCTGATCCTGCCTAGCCTGCCATTAGGTGCTGTTACACTTAATTGTTGGTGAATACAACTTAGTGCTTGATCACATTACTTTCACGTTAAACCTTCCCTTTGTCGAAGGTTCTTTGTCAGAAGCAGATGCTTCAAATATACTTGCACAGACAGGAGTATCTTAAAACCAACAGGAGTTTTACAAGCAGAGGATATTACCAATGCTGTTAAGATTAAAGCCAGGAAAATTCAAAGCCATTAATACAGTAGCTATTTTGTCATTTCTCACACCTCTCACACCACGGTCTTTAGGAAGAGCTATTCTCTATGCCCAAAGACTCAGACTAATAACTGACCAGCACCATCAAGTTTAACAATTAAAGTACCATTAAAAATCGTACATTGTTCAGGGACTTTCAGTGAATGATGAAATAGCTTTAACTACACAAACAATAATTTTAAAGAACAATATGCTGGCTAAAAAAAAAAATAATCCTGTTTAAAAAATTTTAAAAATATATTTTAAAAGCTTAAAAAACTGGTAAGAGGAAGCTAATGGAATAAACAGAACACCAAGATAGTAACTAAGCAATGTACTGAAAGCAAATAGCACCAAATCCCTTCCATGCAGGCATTGATTCATTGCTGTATGTGCTAAATACAACAGTAAAACCGTACATGGAGACACTGAAAGAGCAGGAGTGTTTCACACATACTTGTTGAAACAAAAGACACTGATGCATATAAACATCCCCTACATGTTACAGCTAGATCAGAGAGTTTAACAAAGTGTTGTGGCTCTACTTGGCTTGATCAGATGACTTATCATCAAGCAACTAAATCATCTGCGGCTCTCTGCCAAAGGTAAAAAAATGAAATAAAAAAATAAAATTAAATCAACAGGTCAAGATAACAGAGACTAAACATTTTTAAAGGAACCAGTGGACCGTTAACTTTTTAATACATCATGGCAAACAACCTCGTAAATGCCGAAAGTTGCAGGATTGCCAACAAAATTTCCATTTGAAAAGAGTTAGGGATGACTCCAGAGCACTGTGGACCAGTCAGCCTAGTCTTAATAACTGACAAAATAATAAAAGATTTATTCATGAACTATCAATAAAGAATTGCAGACCAGAACTACAATTGTGATGTTTCATGGAAAATTGGTTTAAGCAAACCACACTTATCTTTTTTTGGCTGTATTACAAGTCTGATTGATAGAGGCAGCTGTGATAATAAAGTGGGCTTGGACCTCTCCAAGGCTTCTGACTCAGCTGTACCTAAATTTTTACTCAAAGCCCCATATTCTAGACACCAAATGGATCAAATGAGTGGTTCACTGGCTGACCTCAAACTATAGCTGTCAATGGAGAGCTACCAGGGAGTACCAAGATCCAGTCTTGGTGTAACCCTGTTGATAATTCTGTCAAAGATCAAGGTAGTAATGAAACTCATTGTCAGTAAAGTTAACAGATGACAAAGACTGGAGTAGTGCAAAGTCCTGTTTCTTTGTAGACTGGTATCAGTAGTAACAAGACAGTTATTAAAACAAAGTATGAATTATTCAGGGAAAAGCAGTTCTAGAGAATATTAATCCTCATGGAGTCTCACCTCCCATAGAGCCATTCAGCCTGCACCCAGATATTCCTGCAAATAAATCTTAAGTGTCTCAGGTTTGGGCTGTGAGACTGCAGCCAGGGCAGAACTGTTGGCACTTTACAGGATTGTCTGGTACTTTCCAGCATCACTCCCAATAAACAAAGGCACAATGAGTTCACACCTGAGAGAAGAATCCCAGCAGATCATCCTAAACTATGAGAATTAACGAATTCACTGCTTGCCTATTCAATGTATGCCCATACAATCCCATGTCCCCTCCCACAGTCCCTGAATAGTATTGTTAATTAGCAAGATGGAAGTAATGAAATAAAAGATTTATTGACAGACCCTGAAATTTTAATATTTAGTTCAAATCCATATCTCAAGTTGAATGAAGTGCCAGCGAGGTTGAAAGCAGCATGTCCAGTAATAGATGTAAAACTGGATGTAAACAAGTGAGTTAAAACTGAAAAATGGGTAATTAGATTCTGCTTCAAGTTCTCACTTTAGCTTTTTGCACAACACTCCCTGTGCAACCAAACCAAGCTGAGTGTCTCCAGTCTGGTTGGCATGTCCTGCCAGGCCATTCATTTAAACCTTCTCTGAGCCAATGCAGACAGGAATTTAATACAGCTGCTCTTCTGGTGAGCCCTAGACTCATAATGAATGTTTAAATGGTCTAATGGAGGACCATATTTAAGACATACCAGGTTAGGTGTCCCCATGGCTTTGTGTAGCAGCAAGCAGACACCAGCCCCTGGCAACAGACAGCAGCTCAGAGAGGAGTGTGCTGACTCTGCTTTTATACTTCTCCTCCTCCTCGAACATGGTCTGAGATACCATTGTAAACTGTAACCTAGATGTAAAAGACAAACGTTTTTATTCCAATGCACTGAGCACAAGACCAGGAATCTCCCTTCCATGACCTAATAAAAAAAAAAAACAGCTTACACATTATGCCACAGCAGCTTTTTGTAATCATTTCAGAATATACCCTAGTATTTCCAAATTTCTCACTTCAGTATTTCTCTTTAGAAAGAATAATTTCATTCCTTTTACACAAATCTCATTGCTGTTGTTGATACAATACTAGAAGGACATAAAATTGCTCAACATCAGTGCTGTTCTACACATAACTGACTGAAATTCCCTGGCTTTTATTGCAAGTAAGAAACACTATTGCTCTGCCAACTTCTCCTGCTATATTCAGTCACAACAATTCACACCATCACTGTAAACAGGGTTTGGTCTGGTATTCCCACAGGAAAACAAATCGATGATATGCACAGCAGCAGGGACTGCAGGTATAATTACCAGTGTGCCCACTCTGACCACATAGCTCACACAGAGCTGCCCTTACCCCAGTTACACCAAGGGGCTTCTCTCTCCATGTCTGGTTTGTATTGCAGGGCTTGGAACAGACATCCAATCTGCTTTCTCTTCCTCACAGTCAAGTCCTTCTAGGTATTAGCCTCACCTCTATAGGCAGTCAAAACTGGAAGTACCCTTGAGGAGTACTGGAAGGATACCATGGGATGCTGGGGAGCTCAGACCAGCTGATGTGCTGTGCTTGAGGCCCATGTGTGGGGAGAGCTCCCAGCGCTGGGCTGAGCTGTTGCCAGAGGCTGAGGGCAGCTCTCAATAGAAGTGCCTTGCAGATAGATACAGGTTTGAAGGTGATATCAAGAAAAGCCCACTCTAAGACTTCAGACTTGCATGTGCTGATTTATCTTGGACAGAGTAGTGATAAATAAGAAGCAGGTAAGATCATCTGTCTGCTGCATTTATACTCTATATTGAGTGATAACATCTGCTGAGGAGAGCCCTGAGAGCATCCTGCCTTTGCTCCAAATACCTGTGAGCTGACAGCTTTTAGAGCTTATCCTAAAGCCTATGTAGATAAGGCTAACATCTGCTGGAACACAGTGCCCCATCCTTTCTGAGCAAGATAGTTTGCTCACATCCTTCAAGGAGTTCCACTAGCAATTTTACTGAAGAGTTTCTTAGATTACAGGAAGGGTTATTTGGTTGGGTTTTGTGGGGGTTTTTTTTAGTGCAAAGGCAGAACTGCAAAAGAGGCAGTTTGCAGTTCCACAACTCCTCATGCAAAGCTTTACATGGCATCACCTTAGCCAAACATAGTCCATCTTCCAGAACATGCTCACCTTTGACTGATGCAACTTTGGGTTTCCTTATGCCTGCACTCCTATGAAGGAGAGGGCAGGTAGGTCAGATGACTTCAAGGAGAAGGAACTGCTGAAACCATCACTAAGGTCCCTATAAATATTCCCTGTGGACCTCATTACACATTTGAGCAAACATTACCTTCACTCACACAGCTAAATTTCCTGTTTGCTTGGCTGATCAATTCCTCATCAAATTTTAATGTGGGGTTCAGGCCGTCTGTGGTGTTTTAATTAGCCCTAAGATTGCACAGCGTTGGAGGCAAAGCTAAGAACCATGGAAGTCCTCTCTGCCTAGCTAGAAAGGTGGAAGGGGGTTGGGGAAGAGCTGAAAATGAAGAGGCCAAGAACTAATTAGCTCCTGTTACTAGGTTAAGCCTGCTCTCTAGTGGTCACATCACACAGCAAATACAGCATGCAAAAACCCAATGGAAAACAGTGTCTTAAACCGTGGCTGAATTCCTCTCCATCGAATACGAGAAAAAAATAGGCACTATGCACCATGCTTACCCCTGCTGCAGCAACTTCCAGCATTTCTTTACCTGTAAATTGTCTTGTTCTCTTCCCCCACTTTCAAATTGTGGATATGTTAATTGGTGTTCTCAGATTTGGTACAGAGAAAAGCACCATAAACTGAGGCTATTAAAAACCAAACACACTTTGCTCCAATCCCCACAAACAGTTTTGACTGATGGAGAGACACACACTGTACACCCTGGTGTCCAGAACCATGAATCACAAATGGCCACCAATGGTCCAAGGCATTGGGCAGGAGTATTTTGGCCTGCAGTTTGGTGCTGCAAGCCTGAATTCTCTGCATTTTGCTCTCCTTACATGTAAAGCTTTTCATTGAACTGAGTTTAACCTGCATCCTTCTCTTTGGCAATGAAGACACAGTCACATAATTTTGAATTGCAATACAAGCAGGATAAAGAAACCAAGTATCCAGCATTACTGCTCCCACTCTCTCAATGTAAGAAAGATATATCAAAGCAACACTGAAATGTAAGTCTTGTATCAGTGGTCTTTCAGTCAAGCAGCACTGCTGAGTTTCACAACCTCCTGAGAAGAACCTGTGCCTGTTCCTCCCAAAAGCACATGCACATTGCACCAGAGTTGTGCAAGAGCAGAGCAGTTTTCCCCAGAGAACAATTAATGGTTCTATCAGCAGATGCTGCTGCATGGCAGCAACCTGCTTCAGCCTAAACTCAGGCAGGCCTGGGTAGCTTGATTTGAACAGAATTATCTAGACAAACTCCTCTAAAATCCACCTGATTTTCATCCAGGTTGGAAAACTAAGTTATATGAAACTCTGTACTGATTATTGAAAAGGAGGGATAAGAAAAGGAAAAAAGCCTGAAAAGAAAATTAAACAAATTCCTTATTTCCTTTTGCAACTTGAGAATGGTTATTCTAAGCATTATTCTGCACACTGCAAACACAACAGATGTATTTAAAACAGCTGCTCATTTCACACAAACAGCAAACTATACCCAGCTCTGATTTGCTTGAAATCAGCAAATGCACCTATTTACTACAAACAGAGAGGCTGTAGCATATAAACTGCTGGTGCTGCAAGAAACAGCTAGTCAGTTACAGATCAGATACCAGGGTTACCCAGCAAGGGTATGTTTTCAGGCTCAAAGTATGGATTTTAGTTGCATATATCCATTAATAAACGGCAAGATGTTCAGCTTCAGTCTGACAGGCAGAAGATTTGCACTACTACATGGAAAAGAGCAGAGTAAATACTTAACCTGAGTCTAACCTTCCTGCTTGAATCCTAGATGCACTTAATTTAGCAAGTACAAATTAATTAGTATATTAAAATAGCACTAGCACCAAGAACAGGCAGACTGCTAGTATTTAAAAATCACATTAGCTGGTCATCATAACCACCATGTCTCACAAGACCTGGACCAGCAAATACTCTTTTTGCCTACACCAGGAGCTACACGTTAAAAGTTTGGAAAAAAAACCCAAAAAACCAAACTTACTTAATTTTCCAGATAGTGCTGGGTCTAAACACAAGCAGATTTTGATCCCATACTTTAGTGTAAACCTCCTCTGTTTGGAAAAAATAAAAAGCAGAAGCAGCAGAAATTAGAAAGGACAAATATCACTTCATATATAGTTAGAAAAAGATTGAGGAACAAATATTCTTAGCCAGAATTCATTTACAAAACAAATAGGCATTTTTTAAGAAAATGTAACAGAAAGGGTTTTCTGACCCACTTCTTATTTTTTGCAATGTTTGAGACCTTTATCATTACAGATTATGTCAAGCAGCAGCAGCACCTTCACCTTGTTTCTCTCCCAGATTTTGCAGATAACATTCATCTGCATTTGTTTAGATTTTCCCTGCAAATAAAAAGCAACTATCCCCAGGCTTCAGTCACTTTGTTTATAAACAAAAAAAAAAAAAACAGAAAAAAAGAAGGAATCCACATCCAGTAATGCAATACAACTGTATTAGCTCCCACTCGTGTAGCTAAGGAAGGTGAATTACAGCAGGACCACCAAAAAACTTTTATCCTAACATCGAGTCTTACCTCAAAGCATTCTACAAGCCAACCATGTCTCAAACTTTTCAAACCTGAACCTTGCAGACAAAGGCATTCCTCTTCCACATCCCTCAGAGAGCAGAATTTAGCCCTTTATTTGCTGCTTTGTTCACACCCCTATTGTCACCACAGCTGCTGTGCATCAGCACTCAATAACACTTTATGACAAGGATGTTCAAATACAGACTCCCTTCAACACCAGGAAGGCAGGTTTGAGGGTTTTTAGTTGTAGGAGAAGGAGCAATATGCAATTTCTTGCAAATAATCCTATGGGATGATGATGGTTTTAGTCCTGTGGCTTTTGTCAGCCATAGGATCCAAAGTGATGTGCCACAGATGTCAGAATTTTTAACAGTGATAAATGCAATACAGCCAGCATTAGCTGCCATTATGCTCTATCACTGCAAGTACTTAGCACTGAGCAGTAACTCCTTCCTCCAGCTCAGACCTCGGGTGCTGACAGAACAACCAAGGTTATGTTCATCCCCACAAACCCAGAACCACCAACAGGCTAAAGCAGGTGTCATTTACTGCAGGCAGCTTTCATTTCCAAAGGGTTTCCACTGTCAAGAGTTCTCCCCAAATCAATGTCATCAATCCCACTTGTAATTTTACAAACTTCAAAGGGTTAAGACAGCGAGCGCATTTATTGACTGGTGCTTCTTGGTGGGTTCAGTAAAGCATGACTGATTAGAGCCCAGTTCTAAAGAGCCCAGCTTTGTGAGGCTGGAATAAATGGGAGTCTGTCAATAACTCAGATCCAGGCATATTGACATAGTTTACAGCCTCAATAGGCAATTAACACTTTACAGTGGATATTACCCAGTGGCCTCCCCGTGTTTTACTGCACATTTTCTGCCGTCAGCTGCAATATTGAAGGTTTGGAATAAAAATGATATTGGACAGACAGCACCTTTGTTCAGCTGCACAGAAATTTCAACATCTGGGAGAGATCACAGTTTCATTCCTCTTTATTCACTCTCTCACACCTCTTGTCTCACTTTCTGTCATTTACAGTTCCTAGTCTGCATTGGTTAGTTAACTAACTGAAGACAGTTAGTCTCTTAGCTAACTAACTAAATCTGTTACGTGCCAAAACTCTCAAGGGAAACCCCAAAAGAGTGACAACCCCAGACTTCTCTCCTACCATGAGAGGGGCTGAGTAAGCTCACAAATGAATGCCTCTTTGGCAGACAAATTAGAGTGACAAATAAGTGAAATTCATCCAGGAACACTTAAAGCAGAAATAGCTAAAAAAGAATTCACAAGCATCTCCTGTAGCCAGTTTCAAAACTGCATCCCACTTTGATCAAGACAGAACTGTAGCACAGCTCCTACTAGCTGCACATTTACAGAAAAAAAAAAAAGGAGAAAAAAATCCACAAGAATTTATATTCTTACTTGGTTTCCAAACTATTTAGCTCTGATGAAATACGCTGGCTTAGCATTTTGACACCACTATCACGGTCTTTTGCTTCTGTTCTTTTGCACCAATAGCATGGGAGAATTGCTTATACTGGTAAAAAGTTGAGTCGAATCACTACCCCAGCACTGCCAAGCCCACCACTAAACCATGTCCCTTAGCACCACATTCACACACCTTTTAAATCCCTCCAGGAACTGTCACCGCCTCCTGGAGCACTCTGTTCCAATGCCTAATCACTATTTCTATCAAGAAACTTTCCCTAATATCCAATCTTAACCTTCCCTGGTACAACTTGTAGCTGTGACCTGGGAGAAGAGGCCAACACCTGCCAGACTACAACTTCTTTTCAGGTAGTTGTAAGCAGCAAAAAGTTCTCCCTAAGCCTCTTGTCTCCAGGATGATCCCTCCCAGCTTTTCCTGCACTCCAGATCCTCCCCCAGCTCCACTGCCTTTCTCTGGGCACTCTCCAGCACCTCATAGAGCCCAAACACAGGATTGGAGGTGCCTCACCAGTGCCCAGCACTAGCCAGAGGTCATTGCCCAGGCCACACTATTGCTGGTGCAAAGTCCTGAAAACAACAAGCAGCCCCAGACTGAACTGGAACCAAGGCACTCACCCCAGTGAGGTCTGCCACAGAGCTGGACAGAGCAGCACAACCCAAGCAGCTTCAAACATTTTTCATGCCCAACCCCAAAGAACTCTTTCTCTTTGCAAGCAATGAAGATGATGCTACTACCCCAGAATCAAACATTTGAGAGCAAACTCCGACAGCCTCCTCACAGCAAGAGAGAGGCAGGGGCAGGACAAAGCACCTTACAAATTGGCTTCAGCTGCTCCTAGTTCCGAGGGGAAAGGGCAGGACAGCCCCTCAAGGGTGCACCTGACCCAAATGAGGTGATTAGCACGTGGGGACAAGAAAGGGGGGGGTGACTGTCTACGAGTCAGGGAGTGGTTTGGAACAGGAGGCAAAATCCGGTATTGTTTGGCTGCACCACTGGGATGGAGGTGCGAAGCTTCTGAGCCAAACTCTTTTTGTTTCGAGCATGAACTCAGCCCGGCAGACTCCAGTGGTTTGGCTGCCCTGGGCAGAGCATTACCTGCCTCCAGGTGGGATAGCAGCATTCTGTAAGGCTCACACGTGGGGATGAGGGTGGAGGAGTTTGGTCTTTAAGACTAAACAAAGTTACAGTCTGTGAATGAAAGAGGAAAATGCCTCATCATTGATTCATACAAAGGCTTAAGTGAAATTACACGAAGATGTAACACAAGGCATAGAATTCCCACAGGCACCATTTTCAGCAAGGAAAGGAAATCATTTTCTGTATCTATGTCTTGCAAAGGATTCTCCCTCTTGCTTTTTCTTTTAAGGGAGGAAATCTCCGTAGATCACAGATTAAATGACTGTGAGGGTTGATAGGGAATTGATCTTCATTTATCACATGTCCAAGTGCAAAAGACACCAGTGGAATTTTCCAAGAACAAGCAAGATACAAACCCAACCCCCAATTGCCAATATTTCATATACCTGAAAAATATGGAAGACTTGCAAACTATTTTAAAATAAGTCATGTATTTTGCTCCTTGCTGTTCTGAGTGGAGAAATATTACCTTGATTGTAACATTTTTTGGATGGGCTGAATTTACCAAATAATTGAAATTGATATCCTGTATTTACAGGCATTGGATAGACTGACAAATGGATTTGCTATCAGCAGCTTTTTTTGCCATCAGCATTTACTTTTGGACTGGAGAATTTAGAATTATAACTTGTTTACTGGAAACCTCAGACAAGAAGAATTAAAGACAAAGTCACCAGGTTTTAGAGGAGAAGCAATACAGTTTTCAAGGATGCCTGGAGTGCCATGGAGCCCTTAGTTCTCTATCAAAGGCTTCCTACACACTCAGCATCTATCAGTGATATTTAAGCAGTGCTGCCCAGCTAAGGCTGGACAAGCACAGTCCTGAGCCAGCAGCAAGGCCAGCACGAAGCTACAGCTTTGCTGCATTGATCTCATGTGTCTCCCAACCACTACCCCAAATTTCATTAAAAAAATTGTACACAGGAGAACTATGAGCAGGATTCAGAGGTGACAACTGAATATCTGTAATTTCTGGCTGTCCCCTTTGAGTTTCTCTCAAGGGATTGAAATAGAAATACTGGGGTAGCTTTCCTCCCTGTCCCTCCATGTGTATGGAATGGAGTAGGTTAGAGACAGTCTAAGAAATACACATTAGCATTGTATCCTCCATGCTGAGAGAAGCCAGTGGGAACTGTTTCCTCCAGATAAAAAAAGTAAATTTTAAGTCACCTTTCCCAAGGAGGAAATTATAAATAAGATAAAATAGATAAATAAGCAGAGTCACTAATGAAACCATTCATTTCTTCTGCCATTTCTACAAATTCAATAGAAAAAGCATCCCTGGCACATTGATGGGAGAGATCTAGTTGGGAGCTTGCTAAAGGAAACAAAGTACAACCTGTTCCTGAGCTGCTACTTGAAGAGACCCATCACTTCAAACCCTTTGTCTTTAATGACTCTCAAAAATGAAATATGTACATAGGAACAATGTGAGCCATATGCAAATAACACTCCTTTTCTCAAGCAAGTACAATCCTGGAAGTCTTCTGGACTTGACATTGCAGAGGCAAGAGAAGCAAAGGGCTTGCCAAGAAAAAAGACACTCTTCAACCTAAGTACAGACAGGCAGCTCTGACCTTAAAGAATCATGGTTGTTAGTACATCTACTAATGGAAAAAAAGAAATAAAATTCCAAACGCTAACAAAATCAATCCTGCAAAGTTGTTGTGTGTTTGCACTGATGTTATTTCTTCTGTGGTCCCTCTTTCTGGAAGTAGGTGATGTCCCCATCCTGTTTTGCAGAGGCAGCCAGCCCAGTCTGGCAGGCTGAGCCGTGACCCTCGTGTGGTATTCTGCTGGGCAAATACATCTGGCAGCTCTTCTGATCTGAAGTCCTGTGGTTTTCTCTGTGATGTGGCAAAGCACATGGCCCCTAGTACATCTGTATAATTAATGTGAGGGGAAAATATGAGCAACAACAGAAAAAGAAAAAAAAAAAAAAAGAAGAACCCTGAAAGAACAGAAGCTGTTCAGGGTCAGCAGAAGGTCTGGTAGAAAAAAAAGATGGAGCAGAGTCATGGGATGAGTTTGCCTCCATACATTGGGGTGTTTAGGAGAAGAGGAGAGGTCTGATTGCATCCTGTGCCACTAAACATGTTCTCTATTTTTTTTAATGTCTGTTTTACCAGTTTCTCATAGTTTGCAAGTCCTGCAGGGCAGGGACACTCCTGTACTTACATATAAGTTCTCAACTGGCCCAAACAGGAATATAGAAACAAGAATAAAAGAATCATCTGCAATCAACCAGCAATAAAGAGATGATTACCATGTCTGTAAAGCTTTTCTAACACTATTTGTTGTGTTTTGCCATACTGTTTGGTTTTGAACACTTTACAGAGTTAAGTGGCTGCTGGGATTACAGGGACAAGTGTCCTCTAAAGGGCAG
>NW_008655663.1:238473-240586 GCF_000695815.1 Acanthisitta chloris
AGAGCAGAGCTGGCAAGCTGAGCTCCTTGATAAGGGATGAAACACCAAAAGCAAAACTGCAGTGCCACTGAGCACAGAGCAGCCACGCTGAGTGAGGACCCTGGAAGGCAGTGGTGGCACCAGGGGACAAGGACTGCCAAAGCCAGCAGGTCATTTCTGAGCCCTGTCCCACTCAGATCTTGGTTCTTTGCAATTGCACTGTTAGAAAAAAAAAAAAATAGAAACAAAGAGAAGCCTTTTTTCTTTTAAAGGAGAAAGGGAAATCCTGAAATTCAAAGGAAACTTCTCATGTGATTTATAATATTTATAAAAGCCTGTTATCAGGGAAGTGTTGTATTAATTTCTTCCCCCTATACACACTGAAGGTCATAGGTAGGGGATGAATTTCCACCTTTTATATTATAAACACTCTCCTGTTCAGAACTCCCTTATGCCACCCTCCTCCTTCGTGGGGATTTCATTTGTGTTTGTAAAACTCTGAGTGTCATCCCATTGCATTAATGGATACTTAACATGTGGCCAAGTAGTTTTGGGTAAGCCTTTATTTCACAGTTCCCATGCTTATGAATTCATTTTACACTGAAAGCAATAGCCCCACTTGTAATATATTCTTCTGGCATTAACATGCCTCTGCAAGTGTGTCCATAGGTGCTTGAGTGCAATTTAGCATTAGTTAAATGAGAGTTAATGGTCACTAAATGTGCCACTTATTTTCTAAGTGATCCATTAACACACACACACACACACACACAAAAAAAAAAAAAAAAAAAAAAAAAAAAAAAAAACAAACACACACAAAAAAGACAAAATCCAGCCAGCAGATTCTTTTGGAAAGATAACTCAGAGATCTGCTCTCCATATGTAAAATTTGTTTTGATACCATGGGTGGCCTTTAAACCACTGGCTGAGTGGATACATATCGCAGGTGTCTGATGTGAAATAAGGGAGGAGAGACTGAAAATTTGTACTGAAAATGCAGGAGAAAGGAGACAAGAGCAGGAGAGCAAAATCCAGCCAGCAGATTCTTTTGGAAAGATAACTCAGAGATCTGCTCTCCATATGTAAAATTTGTTTTGATACCATGGGTGGCCTTTAAACCACTGGCTGAGTGGATACATATCGCAGGTGTCTGATGTGAAATAAGGGAGGAGAGACTGAAAATTTGTACTGAAAATGCAGGAGAAAGGAGACAAGAGCAGGAGAGCAGGAAATAATTGCCTGATGCCAGGCAGAGATGATGTGGATACTGTTAAGTGAGCAGTTTTAAATGCTGCATAGCTACTGGTAAACACCAGTAGTTCATCAGTGATTACTTAGGAAAAGGTCTTATATGAGTTAAATGAGTTTTTACTTTTGAGTACTACTATCACCAATCAACTGAGATAGTAATAAACACACCAAGATTGTCTATGTTTTAGTGTCATCTCTCATAAGAATTTCATTAGAATTTTAATTATCTCAGTATTCAAATAGTTTTAAGGTGGTTAATAAAACAGTGATTTCGACTAGGTGAGCAGGAAGATAGGATGCTTTTCTCTAGTATTAAAACTGAAGTGAAAGCAAAGAACACTCCACATTGTGAATCATTTTAACAAGAAACAAATCACTGAAACAAATTTGATCTTGGGGCACAAAATTCTTCACTTATATTCCATAACTTCTCTTCAGAACGTGAGACACAAGAAAGCCAAAGACACAAGTTCTGCAGCAAAGAAGCTCCAGGTGCTACAGCACTTGCGGTAGTGACTCAACTCAATGTGAGAATCATCTCAGCAAGTAGAATATGCCAAAAACTACAACTTTTTCCCCCGTAAGATTAGATGCCAGCATTTTTCCTCCCTAAACTGCAGCTCATCTTGTCTTTTATTCACCCCTTAGGAATACAATCATCCTCCAAGCCCTCAGTTCTGTATCAGAGCTTACAAAGTACACCAGTCATTAGAATCATGGAAATGCAGCATGTATTAAAGGAAGACCAGAACCTGTCTTATGAATTTTGCTTTAAGAACAGAGAAGCTTTGAGGTATTATTCCATTTGGATGTGAAAGACAAGCATAGATGCAGACTGACATTATTTGCAAGCAGGGGGGTAAAAAAATACACATACAGACAT
>NW_008655664.1:0-3927 GCF_000695815.1 Acanthisitta chloris
GCGTTCATGAAGAAGTTGCTGACGGTGGTGAGCTCCAGCCCCAGCTGCTGGGAGATGGTGATCTGCATTTCTTTGGAGGGGCGTTTGTTCTCCTTGAAGATGGCGAAAAGCGTTCGGCGCTGGAGGTCCGTGAAAACCAGGCGGGATTTCTTCTGGGAGTTGTTCCGCTCTTTGTTGGGCTCTTGCTCTTTGCGTTTGCAGGCTGAGGAGGGGTGGGAAGAGACAGAGAGAAGTGTCAGGGTGGTGCCCACAGACCCGTCCGGCCACCCTGGCCACGGGGACTGCCCCACAGCGAGCGTGAGCGTCGCCCCCAGAGCCAGCACTGCTCTGCACCCAGGACCCGAGGGCTCCTGCAGGGATCCAGGGGGCTGCACTGGCGTTTGCACTCGCATCCCAAAAACCTCCCAACGGCCATAGGGGAATAACGCTCGTACGTGAGTTTGGTTCCTTTAAACACCCCAAAGCAAAGCACAGTCAAAGCTCTGGTGGCAGCAGCTTTGTGTGAGCACCGTGGGGAAAAGACGTGTCCGACCGCACAAACTGCCACGGTCCAGCTCAGCCTTCTGCTGCCGTGGGCTGGGCAGCAGCACACCTTGAATCCTTCCCCGTCCCCTCTCCTCAGCCTGGCTCACCACCCCACAGGGCACCGCTCCCACCTCCTGTCCCCCTTCCTGGAGCAGCTCCCAAGGGTAGGCCAGGCAGAAATGCCCGTCAGAGCTCAGGTCAGGCAGGGCAGCAGTGCTGGACCATCACTGCGCCGAGCGATGCTAATGGATCCTAAAAAAAATCTGTATTAATAGCTGCTCTGTATTTATTAGCAGCGAGAGAACAGCAAGTGCTGAAACCAATACCACTGCCGTGGCACACCCACACTCAAAAATAGCCTGATGAGGCCGTCTGCGCCGGGCAGCAGGGAGAAAATCCATATGTTGACATGGTTAGGTAATGTGCTGGGACAAAATAAGCCCAGAGAATTGATAAGTGGGCAGGGCTTTAAGTAGCCCTGTTAAATAATTCTGCTGGTCTGGAATGTGAAAGGAACCTGGCCCAACAGTACAACTCAGGCTGTGGGAGAGGCTGTAATTAACCCCAGGCTGGGGCTGCACCGCTGTCCCAATGGCCAAACTCAGATCCCCAAGGTCATTAGCCCAAAGGCATCAGGAGAGGAGAATGTGGGCTCTGACTGCACCTCTAACACTCCACAAACAACACCCTGCTGGCTGGCAGAGCTGGAAAGGCAGTTCAGGCTGGATTCACCGTGCCCTGTGTCTGGAATCCACACGGCAGCGTCCCCAGCACTGGGGCCGTGATGAGCACAGACATGTCTGCTACAGCCCCTAAGAGGTTCCGGGACCGTGGGCCGAGTGTTTCCTACCATCACTAATGTATGTCCAGAGACACACTGCGCTTTACAGTTACTGGGATCTGCTGATAAATAATGCAGAGCTAGGAGCTTTTCGATGCATTCAGTAAATACTTCCCTTGAACTGGCGAGTTTGCTCTTGAAAAGGCCCCGCAAAGGCAAACGCTGCGCCCTGACGCGCATCTGTCAGCAGAGAAAAATGGGGTGAGCACTCTAATGAAATGAAGAGGTTTTCCAGGAAGGAGCAGAAAGGTTTTAGCAGCAGAGGGAAGGGCACAGACCGGCTGGATTCTAAGCACAATTTGATTTATTAACTGCGGCTAAAACTCATCATATTCTATGGAAGACAATGGACGGAGAACTGAAAGCCAGAGCTGTGAAAGAAAGAAATATAAAAGCTTTCTTTTTCTTCTACCTTGGGCTAAAGATGCTTTTACACAGAAACAATATAGGGAGAGCTCAGCATCAGGCCCAGGGCAGCCTCCCTTAGCATGGGCTGAAGTGGAACCCCACAGACTCGAAGGGCATTAGGAGGGTGCCGGGACCTGACACTGCTGCCAAGCAGAGACCAAAATTCCCCTAATCCAGCAGTAAGTCATCTCTCTCCGTCGTTCCTAAGGATAAGCCACGAATATTGATCCCGTGCATGTGGTTTCGTGTGGGTGCAAAGTCACCCAAACCCAGTTATCTGTCTGATGGAACTAAAGCTGCTCCTCAATTCGATTTCGGAGAGAGCTCAAAGTGAGGGAAATGTGATTACCCTGGTAATACTGAACACAATGAAATGACCATCAAAACGCTTCCCAAAGATTTAAAATGCTTTTCTTTGGCTGTGATTCACTTAAGGCAACCCCTTGTATATCCCTGCTACTACAATCTCTTAAAAACTAGGCCTCAGAAATCAATTTGATTACCTCTCTGAATTAAGTATGCACGAACGAGAGCGATTGAGATCAATACAAATTAGGTTAAGCACTCCGCTGTGTACAAAATCATTATGGAACAAGGAACAATCAGAATGAAGATGCAAATAATCACATTGTCGGGGTGGGCAGCCAGGGCTGCTTGTCCCAGCTGCTGCACACGCACCGAACTCCTGGGTTTTGGAACCCTGGGAATGCCCACGGTGGCATTTATCCAGAGAAACAAATGGGGAAGATCTGCTGCTGTTACTGGAGATCTCTTTGCTCACTCATCCAGCACATCAGTGAGGTGTTCCCCGTTTGGAGATCCAGGGACTCCTGCAATGCTCCAAAAAATATACCCAGCCAGGCTGTTTCCAGCCAGGAAAGTGTCTTCTTGGTACCCTGGTTTTTCCCTCTCAGTCCTGTCACTGCCCCTCTCCAGGCCTTACATGCTGCAGCTATCTGGGAAGACGAATGGCTTTGGGGACGTGGCTCTTTTATGTTTCTTCCTGGCACGTAGCAGCTCTCAGGCTGTTTGTGTCCAACCTCCTGTAAATCTGCTGGATGGCTGGAATTGGGCTGTAAATTCTGCAGGGCAGGGGCTGCTTCCTCCCTGCAGTGCTGCGACACCCACCTCGGCACGGGAGGGCTGGCAGGAGGCTCCGGGTACCGCCGGAACACCCTTCCCTCGTTAACAGGGAGCAATAAATAATCGATGGGCCGGGGCCGATTTACGGCGCTCCGGGGCGAGAACGGGAGGAGGGAGCACTGTGGTTCCCATGTGCTCCTGGTGCTGGAGCAGGCCCCGTGGGGCAGCCCCTCAGCTCCTCCTCTGCACACTCGGGGGATTCTGCTTCCCCCCGCCGACTGCCCAGTTACTGGGAGAGCTCTGGCCCTGGGTGCAGGACACTGCCGCCCCAGCACCACCAGGCTGCCCAGGAGCTCTCCGGGCACAGCACAACACTGCCAGTCCTTCGTGGCTAACCCTGGGAGATTTATGCTTCCTCTTGTTCCGGAGATTCTCCCTTCTGAATCCCCAAATAGTTTCCAGCTGAATTGTAACACTTCTCGGTGACAAGGATTTATATTCCCCTTGTCAGAGCACAGGGATGAATCCAGACCTTCCCCACACTGAGTGCTCTGCCTGTTGGAGCAGCATCTCCGAGTGATGCGCCGGCACATCCCCGAAAGTGCCAGAACACAGCTGTGACCTTCTCCTGTGGAGAAAGGGAAGTGCTTCTGGCATCTTTTCCAAGAAAGGGCTGGGAATTTAAAGCTGAGGTGGGTAAGCAAGTGCTGAATAGGAGCCTGAAACGTTACTGCAAGGGGAAGGGTGAAACTAGTGAGTCCTTGCTGTGTGCTCCTGTTTTCAGACATTCTGACCCATGGGAGAAACCAGGACATGAGTATTTTGTTTTACTGGCTGTTAGTGACAGGGTGGAATTAGGAAGGACAGGAGAGGACAGGAGCAAAGCTCTGCCAGCTTATCTGGGAAAGCCAGACCCGTGCTGCCCTCCAGGCTCCCCAAGCTCTCCCTGCACTTCAGCCCAGGAGTGCTGAACACACAAAGCAAGAGGAGCCCTGGGAGAAGGGATGTTTTTCTCCACACACTCAGGTTCCTTAACCTTCTTCCCAGGGGCTTAGGAAAGCTCAGCTTCA
>NW_008655664.1:4022-6921 GCF_000695815.1 Acanthisitta chloris
TTAATGCCTCAGCCAGGCCCCCGTGCTCCCATGCCCATTACAAGGGATGAGAACTGCTGGAAAATCACCACTGCTCATAAATATGTTCCCTGCTTACTGAGAGATATTTTGGTCTTGGAGACAATTTGCGTTTTGGGAACCTGCCAGCCTCTATCGCTTGGCTAATAATTCCTTTGTGCAGCATTTACCAGTGGTTTGAGTCCCTTTTTTCACAATGGAGCAGTTTGATTTTATAGCTCAAAACCCCCAAACAACCCCAAAACACTCCAATTCCTTTTTTGATTGCATTTCTATCTGCCGGCAGCGAGTTGTCTGGCTGATCTTATCACCAAACCCATTTGAGATTAGTCTGTTTGGTATGATTTCTGCGTACAAAAACCCTCTATAAATCAGAAAGCCTTTTATGCAAAAGTCTGCAAGATTGATAGAGCTGGATACAAAATCTTTTACCTTGGAAAAAGAGATGTATTACCCGTCCTGTTGGATGTAATGCTTTCCCTGCATATTCATCGCCCGAGTATGACAGGCTTTTCCCAGAGAAGACAGGAGACAAGATCGGAGCCCTAAATACAACCAGATTGCTATCAGAAGGAAGGGAGTCTTTTTCTTCACTGTGTCTAGTGGGGATAAGATGAGAAGCAAAGGATTTAAAAGACAAAAAGTGAGATTAAGGCTAGTCATTAAGGGTTTTTTTGTACCTGTAAGCCCTGGAAGAGATCGCCTAGGCAGGCTGAGAAATCCCCATCTCTGGGGATTCCTGAAGAAAGGGCAGACTGTCGGGACAAGCGATGTCTCCAGTCCTTTCCAGCCCTGCTTTCCCTCTGAGATCCATTCTCTGTACACCTACAGAGCTGTTTCCACTCTGAAGGCAGCTACAGGGGAGCTGCTCTGATGAGAGGAATCTGCTGCCTTTAGTGCTCGGAGCCTGGGAACAGACGTGCTGCTTACTGCAGGAAGCTTGTCATCTCCAAGTAACATCTAATTGGAAGGGAAGAAAAAGCCCCTTGCAGCTGGTGGATGGCAGGAACATCCAGGGCAAGAGGCTGTGGATAATTCCAGGGAGGAGCACTGAGGATGAGCACCATCCTGGAGTGAGGGGAGAACCAGCACCAGTCACTGGAAAATAATCCTTTCGGCAAGAATGTTCTCCCCTTTGTGCATCCCTCACCAGCAATAAATCGTGGCAGTTTTCAGCTGCAGAGGAATACTTGAGTTTGGGATATTTCAGTTCCAATAGTGATGGCCAAGAGATGCAGGAAAAAAAAAATGAGGTGCTGGGAAAATACAGGGAGATCATGAAGAACAGGTTCAGAATGAGTAACACCTGGTGATCAAATAATTGTTTCTTTAAGGAAGTAAAGACATGCATCGGCTGATAAACGTGCTCAGATTTAACTTTATCAAACAGTCAAGGAACTGATAAAACCCATTTGCTTCACAAAACAAGATAAGATCCAAACTTCTGCAGGGCAGAAAAGCCTTCAGAAATGATGTGGAAGGAGAAGCTGGAGCAGGATATTGTTTTGGAAAGTTGGTACATGAGAAACATGATTTATCACCCGGGACCACAATTTACCGCATGGATTGTTCACACACAGCCACTGTCTATAGCCCAGAGAGTGCTAATATTTCAGGCCACTGAGCACCTTTCAAAGAACCTTTACGTTCCTGTATATTTAGTTCGACGCTAAGGAGAGTTTTGTATACAGATGATCTGTTTGACACAGATGTTACCGTGCCTTAGTTTTTAGCTGCGGCTGCAGACAACAAAACAGTCTCAGAGTGCAGAGAAAGAAGCGTCAGGCAGGGCACAGAGAGCAGAGGGCAGAGAGCTGTCCACAGCCCACCCCTGGCATCGGCCGCGCTCGAGGCCTCTCTCCCTCCTGCCCTGGGGTGTGGGGAGGCGGTGGGACCTGGGGCTGCCACCCTTCCCTCCCGTCACGGTCCACAGAGCAGAGATGCCACGGCCACCACCTGCCCTGGGCGCCTTGTGCCGCTCTTCTCCTTCATCCGTCCCCCTGTCCTTCCCCTGCTCTCCATCCCTCGCGCCTCTCCATCGCTCTGCTGCCCTGTCCGTGGTGCTGAAGGCGCCGCCGCTCGCGGGGCAGCGGGGCTGATGGCGCTAAGGAATCATCGAGGGGGTTTTGGTACAGAAGTGTTTGATCATCAATAAGGCGATCCAGCAGCCGGGGAGGTAAACAGAGCTCCGGCGGGAGCGCAGGGACCGCGGGAAGGGTTTCCCGGGACCTTCCCGACTTTCCCGAGGCTCCTTCCCGGTTCCCCCGGTGCCCCCGGTCCTGCCCGCGCCTCCTCACACGGAAAGCCCCGAGCACCGGCCCCCGGCGTGGGAGACTTAAAGACCCGCAAGAAGAGATAATAAGCACAGAAATAATAAGATCAAATTAGATTAGAATAGAAAAACCAACATTATTATATATCTTCTGTAGTAAGAAGAAATACTAAGCAAACCCCACTGCTGCAGCTCCCACAGGGAGAGGGGGATTTCCCTGCAAGGACGGCAGATTTTCGTCCCATTTGGGAAAGATTTCCAGTGGTACAGGGCAAATAGCTGGCGGTTCTTTTGTTTTTCAGAAATCTAAAATGCTTGTGGCTTACTCCCCTTGCTCGGAGGGATTTAAGGAGGCGAGTAAAGGGAGAGACGGAAGCACCGAGGCAATGAGGCCACATATTCACACGTGGTAATAAAAGAAAATTAAAATAATCGATTTCCTGAAGGGAAATGTAATTTGCAAAGGTCTTTCCCGCTCCGCGGGGAATCCGTGCCCACTCGGCGCCTGAGCTCTCTCCAAACTTTACTCCCGGCTGCAAAGGCGTTCGGGGGGACCGGGAAAGGGGAGATCCGGGATTATTCGGGCATAACTCCGTGCGTAGCTACGAT
>NW_008655664.1:6972-7246 GCF_000695815.1 Acanthisitta chloris
GGCACCGCGCGGAACCCGCGCGCGGGCCCGGTGCTGGGAAGGAAAAGCACCAGGCGCGTTACTGGAAACGAGCCGGCTCAGGTTCCAGATCAATGAAAACCGGGTCCACGCGTTGATGCTCCCGTTGCCAGCATTAATGCTCTTTTAATCTTCTAAACATTATCTGCATCGATTTCCCTCCGCATACGCGTTTGTTTGTGAAGGCGACATCGCCGCGTGCTCGGCGAAAAGCCCCAAACCCTTCCCGTCCCTCCGATGCTCCCGTCTCAGGCAA
>NW_008655665.1:0-250 GCF_000695815.1 Acanthisitta chloris
AGCCATTTTGGACCCATTTTTTGGGGGACTATGAGCTGTTTTGGGGTCTATGACCCATTTTTTGGGGGTCTTGGAGCCATTTTGGGGTCTGGGAGCCATTTTGGACCCATTTTAGGGGTTCTTGGAGCCATTTTGGGGGTCTGGGAGCCATTTTGGACCCATTTTTGGGTGTCTGGGAGCCATTCTGGGGGTCTTGGAGCCATTTTGGACCCATTTTTGGGTGTCTTGGAGCCATTTTGGGGGGCTTGGA
>NW_008655665.1:389-790 GCF_000695815.1 Acanthisitta chloris
AGTCGGGCTCTTTTAATTTAAAACAACCGGGCAAAATAACTTTTTTTTGGTCTTGGAGCCAATTTTGGGGGTCTGGGAGCCATTTTGGACCCATTTTTTGGGGTCTTGGAGCCATTTTGGGGAGATGGAAGCCATTTTGGACCCATTTTTGGGGGTACTTGGGGACATTTTGGTGCTTCAGGAGCCATTTTGGAGCCATTTTTGGGGATCCAGGAGCCATTTTGGGGGTCTGGGAGCCATTTTGGACCCATTTTCTGAGGGTCTCCTGGAGCCATTTTGGGGGGTCAAGAGCCATTTTGGGGGGTTTGGGGGCCATTTTGAGGGGATTTGGAGCCATTTTGGATAGTTCTTGACTCATTTTTTGGGGGGTTTGGGAACCATTTTGCCATTTTCTTTTGGTG
>NW_008655666.1:0-8639 GCF_000695815.1 Acanthisitta chloris
CCCAGTTGGTTCTATGATTCTATGAAACATAAGTGAGGAAACTTGATAGACTCAAGGATTCATATTATAGTTCCTTGGAGCTGGATGTGGAGAAGAAGACTATAGAGAAGTAGCCACAAAAGAATAGATGGTCCTACCTGAGTTTAGCAAAGTTCTGTGAGCAGTTGTCTTTAGCTGTGCAGAATCTCCGAGTTCAGGACTGACCATCTTACTTAGTTCTTTCAAAAACATGTCTGAGTAACAAGCTGAAGATTACAGCTTTAAAGATTTTCTAAACTCATGCTGGCATTGTTTCCTGGTAAATATTCCTAATAAAATTCATATTCTACACCAGTCCCCATCAAAGAGGGATGTAGGACTGGTTTATGTGCAAGCATCTAGATTGTGCATCCCATAACATTTCCCAAAACAAATGATATTAAAGGGAACACGTTTGCAGGGAACACGTAAGAGAAAGTTTGCAAAGAGCTCATTGACATAAACATGTTTTACCAGCTTCTGGTTTTGCTGTTGAGAGCTCAGCAGAAGGGGATGATGCCAGGTGGTTTTCACATTGAAGATGTTTGCTATTGATGATAAGAGAAAAAAAAGATGAAAGATAGCAAGACGCCAAGCTACCAGCTCAGTTTTGTTTTGTCAGACTGGTGATGAACCATCCAGAGGTGTAAGTCAGAATGGTGGGAAAGAATGAGAGGGAGATTTAGGAGTCATCGACAGAAAAGTGGTTGTGGTTGTTGAGAGAAATACTCTGGTGTAACAGATACAGAGGGTGGAGGCCAAGGGCAGAACTCTGTTTCACTTGCAGTAATGGGAAAATGAACAGTAGAAAACCTGTAATTCAATTTCAGAATTGAGCCAAAGGAGTTAGCTTGCAATGTCACCTGGACTGAAGACCTCATGGATTCAAAAATGGTGTTTTCTGCCTGTGGGAATGGGGCACTTGTAGCGAAATGACTACAGAGTGAATTGTATGAATGACTCCTTCCAAAAGAACATTATATCTCTAGAAGGAAGGGAGTGTTAGCAGAGAAGTCACTGTGTCCAAGGCAGAAGACCATGGAGGTGAGGACAAAGTGAATTAAAGATTGAGAAAATAGGAAGAGGGAAGAAGGAGGACCATGGAAATAAAGACAGCGAAAAGATGAAGGATAATATAGGTATGAGTCAAGAACAGAAAGAACACATTCCTTCTGATCCTATGTGCATTCTCTCCTTTACTAGTACAATGTGGATAACAGCAGTAGGTTGACAGCAGTGGAAATTACCATGATGGATCAGGAAGCAAAATATAGGGGGGACCTTTACACACTGAAATCAAGGAGTTGGATAATCTTTCTCCCAAGGTCTAGAAAAACTGGGTTGTGAATTCGCAGGCTCAGTGATGAGTAATTTTTAACACTTTTATTTTGAAATGTAATGTTTGTTAAATCTATTTTAATAAATATTAGGGAAAAATGGAAGTCCTGAAGAAGGGAAGAAAGTACAGTAGTACACATAAATATAAAGCCAATTTTGGAGGAAGGGCTGATTAAAGGCTCGGAAGTAATGGAGTAAAACACAAACCAGAAGTGAGCCATATCAACTTACCAATCTGTGATAAAGCAACTGATTTTCTAGGTTAGCCTAGTCTGGTTGGCAGTCCCTTCAAGAGATAGAGCTGGCAATGGCTGATTTTTTTCTATGGATCTTGAATCTGTTTCCACCACCATTGCTGAGCAGCTGCCTCCACCTCCCACTGCAGCATGATTTCTTCTGAACTGAGGATGCAGTCACACTGTCAAACCACTTTCCCTCCCAGTGAAAGTCTTAGCTGAGAAGAGGTGAGACACTCTCAGGTGCCTAGCTGGAATCAAATTGCCATCTGTCTTACCATTGGAAGAAGGAAAGTTCTCTTCCAGATGAATAAAAGATGGCGAATTCGAGCTGGATTTCAGGAAAATATATGATATGTTCACACAGGACATTCGTAATGAAGCTGGCAGAGATGGGGTAAGGAGACGGAACTAGCTGAAAGGAAAATAGGAACTGCAAGTTGTTAGCTTATCTAACCAGAGAGGAGGCTACTGGTGAATATGCTCAAGGGTGTATTTCAGGACCAGTTTGATTTAATAATTTCATTTCAAATTTTGTCACACAAGGAGGTAGAACACTGATGCTTTTTGTTGGCAGGAAGGTTGAAGGACCATGTCAATATAAATGAGGATCTGCTGATTGCCTGGAAAGAACTGGATCCCCTTGAATAAAAGGGAAATTATATTTCATTCAGTAAATGAAAAAATGCAATTAAGGCTTTGCATTTGAAGTGTACCAATAGAAGCTTCAGCCTGAAGCCAAGAGCTGGTCAGGAGGAGTGTCACTACAGTAGGTACATCAAGTGGGTATGGGATCATTAGTTGACCACAGAGTGACACAGTTGCCAACATGATACAAGTTTGATCACAGGATGCATTGCAGGAGGTAATTCTGGCAGAGATAGTGGAAGTGTCTGGGCCATCATATGAGAACCTGTGGGTACTTCATCTGAAATATTATATTGAGTTCTTTAAGGCAGCTTGTGTTCAGAAAGGTTTGATTAGGCTGAGGGAGCTGATCCTGTTCAGCCTTGAGGAGAGATGACTGAGAAGAGGCAACATCAATGTCTATAAGTATCTGAAGAAGGGGTGACAAGAGGATGGATCCAGGCTCTTCTCAGCGGTGCCAAGCAATAGGACAAGAGATAACAAACAGAAACTGATGCACAGGAAGTTCCATCTGAATATGAGGAAGAGAACTTCTTTCCTGTGCAGGTGACCAAGCACTGGAACAGATTGACCAAAGATGTTGCAGAGTTTCCCTCACTAGAGGTACTCAAGAGCTAACTGGACTCTGTCCTGTACAATGTGCTCTGGGATGGCCTTGCCTGGGCAGGAAGGTTGGACCAGGTGATCCACTGTGCTCCTTTCCAACCTGACCCATTCTGTGATTCTATGAATTGGGAAGAGCAGGTGCAGACAAGGGCTCAGAGCACTGTTAGGGAGAACATAGGGGAGTCAGTCTTAGGAGAGGAGAGCAGCTTTGTGTGTTTAGTCTAGCATGTGAAGAGGGGTTATGATTGCTGGTTACAAATACCTCAGGCAAGTAAACATTTTGGAGGGAGAAAGCAATTTAAGCTAAAGAACAATGTTGGCACAAAAACAAGTGGGACTTAATTGACTATGAATGTATGCTGGAAATTAAAAAAGGTTGCTGTGACACCAGAGCAGTGAGATCCTGGAACAGGGTGATGGTGGGGACAAAAAGATTAACTGGTTTTAAGATGAAGCTCAATAACCTTGTGAATGGGATTAGGTGACACAATGCCTGTGAAATCACTAGACTTATTTGCCCAGGAAGAGATGTTTGTGGGGCTTTGCCATAGAGATAGAATCATAGAATCATTTAGATTGTAAAAGACCTCTGAGATCAAATCCAACTATTAATGCAGAACTGCCAAGGTCACCACTAAACCATGTCCCCAAGTGCCACATCTACATGTCTTTTAAATTCCTGCAGGGATGATGATTCCACCACTTCCCTGGGCAGCCTGTTCCACTGCTTCACAACCCTTTCCATGAAGAAATTTTCCTTAATATCCAATCTAAACCTCCCCTCCCCTAGCTTGAGGCCGCAGCATTACTTGTGGAGCTTCTCTTTGCCCATATGACTTGTTTGCACAGAATAAAATATTCGGCAGGGCATAAGACATAGCAACTAAATTTCCCTTTCTAAAAGTAATGCGAGAATTAGCCTACATTGCAGAGCTTAAATTACACCGATTCTCCTCCAGGGTTGGAAGAAAATTTTCAAAATCGCCTCTAATCTGTGAAGCAGCATTACTTGTGGAGCTTCTCTTTGCCCATATGACTTGTTTGCACAGAATAAAATATTCGGCAGGGCATAAGACATAGCAACTAAATTTCCCTTTCTAAAAGTAATGCGAGAATTAGCCTACATTGCAGAGCTTAAATTACACCGATTCTCCTCCAGGGTTGGAAGAAAATTTTCAAAATCGCCTCTAATCTGTGAAGAATCTAAACCATATGGAAATCTTCCTAATTCCCTTAGGTGTTTTTGACACTCTTACTCATAGGTCTTAGACAGTTTAGTTTTTGTTTCTGGTGCAACAATCTCAGTTCCAGGTGTGAGATTTTTCAGTAAGAAAATAGTTAGACCACTTAGCTTTTCAGCATGGAGGAATTTATAGCTATAAAGAAATATGAAAGCTAATAATATGATGATTAGTAATCCAAGTGAATTGCACTAGTTTTAATTATGTCATTGCAGTCGATGGTGTCATTTTCCTATGTACAAAGACCCCCTTAGCTCCTGCTCCTTGCTTAAAAATGGCTCATGGGTTCAGAAAAGAATTAGGACTTTTCAAAAATTATTTTTTTTCCTTTGGGCAGAGAAGCAGCTGCTTTGGAGCTCTGAGAAACACAGATTACTGTGATTTTGTTCCTAGACCTTTCAAAGTACTGATGCAGCATTTTTTTGGAGCTCATCACCCATAGCAGTCGTTCAGCCCTGTGGCTCATATCCTCTCTTTGAAAAGCCATTTCCTTTCGGTGCACATGTCTTTTCCCTGTGTTTATATGAAGCACTCAATGGGGCTTTCAGCCATGAGGATCAGAATGAAATCAAATAAATTGCTTCCAAAGATAGGAAACCATTTCACACCTTGGAGCCTCATTTTGCTCCAGATGTGTTACAGCTCATGCCACTTAGAGCTGATTATAAACCAACTGACCTGTCGCGACACTTCAAATCTTGGTAGAATTTGCACTGTGCCTGTAAGCCAACACTTGGTTTTCATCCTGTTTGGGTTTGGATCTGTAGCTGTGAATGGGGTGATTGCCCTGGAGTGATGATTAAAATGGGTTTTCTTTCTCTCTACCATTATGAGTAGAGTTATTAGGTTAAACTCTTGAAAGACAAAACCTTCACTGAAGGTTTCTTTTCTTCCTTCCCCCCAATATAGTGTTGGACATAGTTTTAAACCAGAGGCTAAGCATTGATTCTTTACTATGAGGGTGGTGAGGAACTGGCACAGGTTGCCCAGAGAAGCTGTGGATGCTCCATCCGTGCAAGTGTTCAACACCAGGATGGATGGGGCTGTGAGCTACCTGGTCTGGTGGAAAATGTCCCTGCTCTCAGCAGGGAGGTTGGGACTAGAAGAGCTTTAAGGTCCTTCCAGCCCAACTGGTTCTATGATTCTGTGATCTGACTCTTCAGCTGAGACTTGGATTTTACACACTGTTGTGTACTGCCTTGGTCTTGGCCCAACACAGCCTTGATGTAGTTGAGCAGAACTGACAATGAAGTGTACATATTGTGTTTGCACTGAGACAGATTGGGAGGAAGAAAAATACCTTTAAAATGCCTTTGTCAGGAAGCTTCATGCTCTGCCCTTTTCACAAAGGGGTTATAAAAAGCTAACATGGAAAAATAATATTCTTCATTGGTAATAACAGTATTTGAGGATTTTTCTGTCTTGCTGTCCTTCCACTCTAAATTTCATATCCCTTATTTTTTTTTCCCTTTTATATGTCTGGATGTTTTCTTGGCTGCTGCTGGGCACTCTGTGACAAATCAATACATGCACTCAATTATAAATAGACTGAGGTTCTGTGAGCAGTACAGTTCCTGCTGGCATTTAAAAAGAAATCTAAAGCGAATTCAGGTTGGACACAACCAGCTACACAGTGTCTGCATTAATTCTGGTTTGGTTTCAAAGGAGTGGTAACCTCTAGTTACGATTTATGGAGGTTCTTATTACCACATCTATTCCAAGGGTTTTCCCACACTCCTTTATTCCAGAGGAACTGTTCTGATTCAAAAACAACTTTTAATTGACTTTTTATCTCTCGGTGTAAAACGTGTTTGAGCTACATTGCCAGGCAAACAGCATGCAGAGAAGTGAAATCCTTCTCTCAGGACTATATGGTAGTGGTGGTGGATGTTCATTTGTGTTTGAGTTCTGAAAAAAATGCTCCTCTAGCCTCAGTTTTAGAGTTTTTGGATTGGGGCGTGGAAGGAGGTGGTTTCTATGATTCTATGAGGTGAAAGTTTGTTTTACATAGTATTGTACATGCAGGCTAAGTGCTGATTTTGGAAGTGTATGAAAACACATTGGGGAAAGAAGGTAACAGGCATAGAATCATGGAATTTTAGGAGTTGCTGAAAAAAATGCTCCTCTAGCCTCAGTTTTAGAGTTTTTGGATTGGGGCGTGGAAGGAGGTGGTTTCTATGATTCTATGAGGTGAAAGTTTGTTTTACATAGTATTGTACATGCAGGCTAAGTGCTGATTTTGGAAGTGTATGAAAACACATTGGGGAAAGAAGGTAACAGGCATAGAATCATGGAATTTTAGGAGTTGGAACGGAACGGACAGATCATCCAGTCCCAACCCCACCTACCATGAGCAGGGACACCTCCTCAGTAGACCAGCTTGCTCAAGGCTTCATCCAGCCTGTCTTTGAGCACTGCCAGGGTTGGGGCTAACTGGAATACATGTATGGTGATGTCCTAAGGTAGAGTTTAACTCCTAGCAGGGCCCGAGGTACCAGGAGTATCAAAGCTCTGTGTGGTGAGTACTGCCTACTTGCAGTGCCTCCGTTTTCCTGTCTGTAAAAGAGAGCTCATAAATCTTGCCATCATTTACATAGTGTTTTGCTATCAGGTTTCTCTCCAAGTCTGAAGTAACATTAATTATTAGTCGTGGGACTGCTATTTCCCTTTGATTTCTCCCCACCTCCATATTGCCATGTTTGCAGCCCCTTCTTCAGGACAGGCTAAACCACCCTTGCTGAGATTACTCCATCAGCTCTAATGGTGCAGCACAAAACCATTCATTTCTCCACTCTGGAGTCTAAAGTCTCTGAACTTCATTAGCCCAAGGGAGTGGTAGGCCCAAGCGTGCAGCGAAATGCCGATCTGTTTTGATAACTGAGCTCTAAAATCAAGATAAACAAGCTGCCCTATATACTGAGCATGTCCTAATTGCACACTCAGAGCAAACCAGCCAATTGATGAGTGTGTGTGTCGCTTGCTAATGAATATTTGTAGTTTTGGAAGATTTCACATGTGGTATTCCTTGCAGTTATTAGCAGAGTGGCTTCGAAGCCCCTGTGCAGGAGGAGAACCTGGCTTTGGAGCAAGAAACCCTGTAATTTAATTTCATATGTTAGCTGGGCATAGTCACTCTTATTCAAATTGTATTAGCTAATACTTCTTTCAAATTGTTTACACTGTGTGCGAAGTTGTGTTTAAAATCCTATTAGCTAATACATTTCCTAGTCTAGACTTGAGGAGGGTTGACTCGCTGAAGAACTCATAGCAGGAGTTTGTTTACTTGCAGGAGGTAGAAGAGGGAGGTGGGGAAAGAAGGGGTAATGATGTTTGAAAGCATCCAAATTACTTCTGCTGTGCCAAATATTTTGCTGTCTCTCCCTCTCCTCACTTTTATTATTGCCAAGAGTTTGTTTATTGATAGGTGGCTCTCAAGTCATGAGGGTGACTTTGGAAACCCTGGGAGTAATGGCACCAAGCAAGGTCTTGAGCATTCAGCAGTGGGAGCCAGGACTCTCTGTGGGAGCAGTGGAAGGAGAAAGACACAGAAGAAGCTTCTGAGTTGGGGTAGCCACTCTGACAGGAGACCCAGGAGCCACACACTAAGACTTTCACTGAACCAGAAACACATCATGAGCCAAAGAGAAAACTTTCTTGGTGGGTTTTTGGATGTAGCCCACTACCAGGAGAAAGAGGATGGATTTCATGTGTAGGTTGCTCCAGTGATGGCTTTATGGTGGGACTTCCTTCTTTCTGCAAGTCACAGGCAATATAAATTAGGAGTCCTGCACTTTGACTCATGGTCTGGCACCTTACTGACACATCTAAAGAGCCTGAGCTCCCACATCAGGTACCTGAAGCAATCCCTGAGACGTCAAGTGGTGTGAATGTCTTCAGTGTTGCTGATGGAAAATCATCTAATGTCTTTTAGATTGCACTCCACTCTAAGTTTCTAAACTTCCTTGGGTTTGGTTTTGGTTTTCTTGCCCTAGTCACTCAGTAGGTCTCAGAAGGTAGCTGTGATGCTGCAGCTAAAAGTTAGGCAGGAATACCAAACTCATTGTTTTCTCTCCTTTTACTGTCTTTTTTTTACTATAATTTGCCATAGAGTCTTAGAATCATCGAGGTTGGAGGAGACCTCTGAGATCAAGTCCACCTTTAAACCTGCCACTCCACTGTAATCCCTAAACCCTAAACCATATCTACCAGTGCCAGATCCAGATGCCTCTTAAACACTTCCAGGGATGGTGACTCCACCACCTCCCTGGGCAACCTCTTCCAATGCAAGTGCAAGTGGTATGTCTTGGGAGAAAAAAAACACTATTATCTCAGCCAAGCATGAAATACTGTCTAATTTCAAGCCTTTCTCAAACCATGGCTTAGTTTATTGACTTGAAATGCAGACAATGCCTCTGATCAAAACTATACTGTCTATGGAAAACCATAAGAGAATTGAAGCAAACTTTGTAGTTGAATGTAAAATTCCCTGTGGCAGTGGAGCTGGACATTTCTGGTTCTCAGGAGTTGTTGCAGTTTGATTTTCATCATGGTT
>NW_008655666.1:8667-36222 GCF_000695815.1 Acanthisitta chloris
TTAAGCAATCCTCCTCTCTGGAATGTCTAACCTTTCTTTAAATCACCCTCTTCATACAGTCCCCTCACAAATCAATTGCACTCCCACAGCTGCCATTCAAATATAAATAAATTGGTGAAATGATTTATCAAAATGTGGTAAAACAAATAGACCTATCCTGTGTTTTGTTTGAGGTTGGGTTGTTTTTTTGTTCTGTTTTCTAAAACATCTTTTTCCTTCTCTTTTATGTTCCTAACCTAGAGCCCTATAGTAAGGGCTTTTTCTGGCTTGTCTGTTAAATTGCCCATCAATAACACTGTGTATCAACAGTCATTAATAAATGTTGGGTCCTCTCTGTATCTCCCTTCCTGGGTAAGATTATTCTATACTGTGTATTTACTAGAGCTACATCCTGTCTACTTCAGCTACTCCAGTAAGTAGCAATATTTTAACTGCTGAGTATATAGTGTGCGTCATTTATTTGTCCTGACTAGATCCACTGCTGATTTCATAAACATTTGAGGAAAGAAATACCAAACTAGCAAATATTTGCAGAACCCCCTAATGTAGGATCTTAAGAGGATGGTATCGTCTCTCAGTTTGAAGATTAAAATCAGTGCTGTTCACAGCTGATTAACTTTCCTTTCTAATATTTCCCACAAATTGAGCTAGTGTAATAAAACTTAACGAAACAAGGTTTAGTAAAGCCACAGAGAATATTTATAGGATAGTGAGGTGCAGAGTGGGTCAGGCTGTCCTGGCATTCAGTTTGTCATGGCTCTGTGCTTTATCCTGTCCGTGGATGGGTTTGGTGATGATAACAGTCCTTGTGTTGGCTTGAAACAACCTCTTTGGTGACTCCAAGGTGATGTGAATTAGCTGCACTGTGTTTTCTCTCTATGTGGTCAGTGATTGATCGTTGCTTTCTTTCCCATCAACTCTAATGATTCTCAATTTTGGTCCTACAGAGTCATCAGCAAAGTGGTACCAGCTCCAGAGGCCAAACCTTCTACTCCTGTGACCCGGCCCAAAACACCTCCACCCGTGCCATCACCAGTGCCACCTCCTGTCCATGTCACCCCTCCTCCAGCTCCTGCTCCTCCTCCTCCGCCAGCCACTGTCTCACCAGTCCTGATCCCACCACCCTCTCCAGCCATCTCTGCAGCTGGAGGCTCCAAAGCTCCGGTCCGGAGTGTGGTGACCGAGACCGTCAGTACTTACGTGGTAGGTAACACACACTGCTGGGTCTTGTCTCAGTGCCAGGGACACTCATCTCTGGAATCATGGAGCTCCTGGGTGACTCACCATCTCAAACTGATGGTACCTACACTTAGCTCTCTCTGGAGCTGCTGTTTATCCAGCCCTTGTTTCCACGCACGTGTTTTGAGGGGTTAATAGTTAAAACACCACAACTTGGACTGAATTTTTTCATTTGTTCCCAGTTCCATATTGAAGTTTCTTCTAACAAGTCCAGTTATATCCCACTTGGTATTTTCTGCTAACTGAGCTGGAATGCTTATTTTTGGAAGTGGAGGTTTTTTATAGATACTTTCAGAAGTGCTGAATTGAAACCTCAAATGTCAAACTCGCCATAGATTTTGCTGTCAGTCAGGTAAAGTACAAAACCCTCATACAACTTCAAGAATTTGACTTAGCCCTCATTTGAAATGTGTAGAGTCCACTAATCTCTTTCCTGATTTCCTCAATATACAGAAATTGCAAACGTTTGTGCATCTCAGCAGCCTGCAGATAGTTCATTAGTCTACACTTCATTAGTGTGTTTGACATGTGATCTAAACTTGGCATCTGTCTGGTAGCATTAAGACTTCTTCATTCTTTTGGAAAAGTCTCCCATCTGAAATGATGTAGGAACTGCATTCCCTAAAAAACATGGACATACCTCTGTGTAGGACTAGGATTGCTGTGCTGCTGAGAATTTCTGCCTTAGATGCTAAGTAAAATGAAGCCCTGAGCATTCCTGATCCTTGAAGAGCAGCAGTTAACATTTATAACAGTAGCAGTATTGTTACTCTCCCTGTCCTGGCTAAATTCCAGGTTGGTGACACCTTGCTTAGCTGCAGTGTGTAGCAGTTTAAAAAATCTCACCATTTAAAACACCTAAAACTTGGTTTTAGTACAGTTGTCTGTGCTTTAATTGCAGTTTCTCCATTACTTTTCTCTCTCTTTTATTTTTTTGGGGGTGATTCCTGGTTTTATAATGATTCCTAGTGTAAATCTACCCTGCTGTTTCTAATGGAAAAGGTGCTCTTCCCTGCTGGACTTAAACTGCTGTATCATGTTACTGGTCTCTATTTAAACAGCTGCTACATTTCACTCCTGAGTTAGTTACAGCACTGGAGGAATCACATGGGCTGTGCATATCTTTAGGGTGCAGGATACACATCTTCACCTTTGGCATCACAGGTGTAAACCCATTGTCACTCTTACCTGTCACAGTAGTGCCCAGAAGCTTGGAAATTCACCCTAAGAGAGAAATATTTCCACAACACTCTACTACATCCCATTTTCCTCAGTAAGCCTGAAAAGAAATAATTTAGAGATTATGTTAGTTTAAAAAGGAAAACCTAGAACTTTGTCTAGGTACATCTAGTGGTGACAGCCTTAGAACCTTATGGAGAATTCAAAGGACTTGGAGGCTCCAGGTTATTTCTTTTCATAGAACCACAGAATGGTTTGAGTTGGAAGGGACCTTAAAGATCATCTAGTTCCAACCCCTGCCATGGGCAGGGAAAACTTCCACTAGATCGAGTGGCTCCAAGCCCCATCCAGCCTGGCCTTGAACACGGCCAGGGATGGGGCAGCCAAAGCTCCTCTGGGCAACCTGTGCCAGTGTCTCACCACCAAATTCTTGTAAAGAATTTTTTCCTAATATCTAATCTAAACGTGCCTTCTTTCAGCTTAAGGCAATTCCCCCTTGTCCTCTCACTAATGCCCTCGTGGAAAGTTTTGTTTTACAACTTCATAGTTGAAACCAAGGCTTTACTGCGTTAGGATTCAACTAAGTGCACAGATAGAGACACCTGATGTGAGACATTTATCACTCAAAATGCTGAGAGAGAGGTTGGGGAACAAGAAAATAATTAATAACTATTAGCCTTTTGTGTGAAGGGAATCCAGGACACAGAATGATGCCATGGTTTTCTCCAAATCACGTGGGAAAGCTCTTCTAGAGATAAGAGTGGAGCCAGTGTGACAGAGATGCACAACTCCCTTCTGCGGGGGGGGGCAGGTGGATGATTTTGTAATTTTTAAAGAAAAGGATACACTGTGAGTTCTCCCTGTGGGAATAGCATCTCAGTGCATGTGCTGTGCTCATTTGCTCTCAGTGGTTTGTACTAATATAGCATTCAGCAATCCCTTTCTGTCCCTCCTTCCACGACCCTTGGGCTCATTAAGGAGCAAGAGGTTATGCAATACTTTTAATATCCTCATTCAGCAGCCCAAGTTCTTGTTTAACAAACAGGCAGAGGTTTCAGTGATTATAGACCACCCTGCCCCTCTCAGCCCCTGAGAGCCTGAGGGAGGTGTTCTGCAGGGGAAAATAAAACCTGAAAAACTAAGTTTGGAAATGTTAGGGTGTCTGGTTTCTAATGGGGCAACATGAGGCAGCACAGCCTCCACCTGGCACGACCTGTGCCCAGAACAGGCAGCACCAGGAATGGGCTGCCCATGCTAGGGGATGATGCAACCAGGTTGTTCAAGCAGGTTGTAGCCCTCAGCCCAACATCCCACAGCACTCCTTCTCTGCAGCACCCTGGCACAGCATCTCCTCCCTCTCCAGCAGGGTTACCCCGCCAAAATGCTTCCAGACCTCTTTGTGCTGAGCCTGGATGGAAAAGATGTTTCTCTACCAACTTAAAATGGCTTTGCAGATGTGAGATGAGATGGCAGATAGGAATGATCATTGCAATCAATCAGCTGGGAAATCAAGTTCATTTTAGGATGTTGCCTACTCCATATTGCTGTTGGGAAAGGGATTGTTTCCTGCTTAGTATTTCTGAGTCCTGTATTTTCAAGTTTTAACCCACTAAAAATTCAGGGCTTGAAGAGAAGTCAGGCAAGAATGATGTGTTGGTTGTGCCTTTGGTCCATTTCTATTGATTTCCCAGGGAGTGCTGTAAGATGTACAGACCACCATGTAGTGACTTTTTTTTTTTTTTTACACTAAGAACTTTGGAGGCTTTTCATCTGCTACTTTTTAATATCACTTTTGTAAGCTGTACAGATAGCAAAAAAGTCATTGCCTGAGATAGGTGTAAGTGCACAAAAGCTGAGAACAAAACCATTTCTGGTTTTGAGATTCAGTGATAACGTGCAAATTTTCATAAAGGAATGATGGAGTCAGGGTAATACCCCAGACATTTTGTACTTTGTGGAGTTAATTGCACTCCTTTGGGTGGATTTTCTGACATTTTACACGTATGCTTTTACCAAGAAGCTGCTCAAAAAAACCCCACTGGAAATTTAAAAACACAAACAATGCGTCTGGCAGGATATAAACACTGCAAAAAAAATCATAAAGCTCTGAATATGATAAACCTGGTGAGCAGCTGCCTAGGACTGTAAATGATCTGCCTTTCTTGTTTCATTTACCCTTTAGTCAATTGTACTGTGACATAAATGTCATAAGGGGAATGGAAAGTTACTCAGTAACAACTTTTTTTTATATCCTGATCTTATCAGCTCGTTGGAGTTGAAGACTTTGGCTAATAAGTAATGCAGCAATATATACACCCGGTGCTGTATATTTTACATGCATATAAGACTGTTATCTTAGGCAGGAGGCTGCTGTGGCTCCTGCTTGCCATTAACAGGCTCCAATTTTAAAAGTAGAGACAGAGAAGGAATTGTGTCCTTAAGCCCTGGCTGCTGTGTGTGAGTGCCTGTGCTGAGGTCGGCTGGTGTAACTGGCTTTACTGGTTTACAGGACAATACAGAAAATACAGGATTTTTTCATCATGTGCAGTACAGGAAAATCAATTAAGACATAACGCCGAGCTCTCGTGATCAGAGAATTTATACATCACCACAGTGGCTGCTGAATGGTTTAGGCAGATAAGCAAGAAACTGGGTTGGGTGGGGGTTTTTTTTTGGGGTTGTTTTTATTTCATGTCAATTTTCCTGCCTGCTTAGCCCTGAAAACCAGCTAACTTTGCTTTTCTTTGCACCAGATCCGAGACGAGTGGGGTAACCAGATCTGGATCTGCCCTGGCTGTAACAAACCAGATGATGGCAGTCCAATGATAGGTTGTGATGACTGCGATGATTGGTATCACTGGTAAGTTCCTCTCATCCATCCTACTCTGCCAGGCCCTGGCAGATTGGGGCTATATTATTAAAAAACCTTTTTTTTTTTTTTCCGTAATAGTTCGTGACGTTGGGAATATTTAAATAGCTTTACTGTGTCCAATTTAATAATCTGGAAGATATTTTTATCTCTGTTGCTCTGAAATTTGAAAAGGCAGATTTTAAGCTGTGAAGGAGAGTTACTTTTTAATTAATGGGCACTGGTGATAAGGGTTGTTTTTGAAACTGCTGGGAAATATTGCTGATTCCGGTAATTTTGTGAGAACTACAGGATTATGAGCACAGTGTATACAGATAGACAGGTCAAATTATGAAGCATTGTGTGAGCAGTAATATAAATGTCAGCTCTTATAAAAGGGTTGGGGGGAATTAATCACTTTTTAGGCATTCTTTTAAAAAAGCTACATAAAATCGTAAGGTGTTTTTTTTTTGCAGATGTGTTAAAGAAGCAGTTGAAATTATTTTAAATCTAGTCTATTACACCTGGAAGTGCTCTCATATTTTCTATTAAAATAACAATTTCTGTCTGATTTTTTTTTTTGTTTCAACGCAAGAGTTTTTAGTTTTCTGTTGGATCATTATAGTTATTAAGATAATGATACCCTAATTGCTATATTAATTTGAAGGCCGGGTCCTGCCTCCCACTGAAAGGTTGCATTTTTGAGGGGTAAGAATCAGAAGTGATGTTACTCCACTGAGACCCAACAATATTTTCCTATCCTTCACAGGCCTTGCGTTGGGCTTACTGCTGCACCCCCAGAAGAGATGCAATGGTTTTGCTCCAAGTGTGCCAACAAAAGGAAGGATAAAAAACACAAGAAGAGGAAGCACAGGGCACACTGAGGACTTTGCAGCAGACTGAAGTCGTGTGCTCAGCGCAGCACCTTCTGCCCTGACTCTGCTGCAGGAGGGATCCATCCTGCTCGTGTCCCCCTCCGTTGGGGCTGTGTCTCTGGAGGGAATCAGGGCTGGGGAGATGCTCTCAGTCAGGGGCTGTTGAGTTTCACAGACCATCTGAGCCCAGGGGATTGGATTTTGGTCCATGCTGATGCTGGTTTTGTCCCCACCAAGGGGAATTTGCACAGAGCACTGCGAAGACTTCGGCGGTTCATGGTTCTGCTCCTGTGACTCAGCAGCAACGTGGATGAATGTTGTAAATACAGATATCTGTCCTATTCTTGCTCGATTTGTTATTAATCCCTCTTGAACCTTTGCTGTTTAAGGTGCCGAGAGGTGGAGAAAAACGTAAACTGCAGTAAGTTGTAAACTGAGACAACCTTTTGGAATGATTTCTGTAGTCTGGATACAGTTCAGCCTCAACTCCTGCTGAGCCAGATAATCATAATGTGGAAATAAAAAAGTGGCTGGTAAATATTTTTGTGACAAGAATATATGAAGCTTTTTCTCCTTGATTTTTAGTACTAACATAAAATAAAACACATTCAAGCTTTTGTGATATATCTATTTTTTAAAAAAAAACGACAAGTTTCTATTGTGTCCGTTTTTTTCTTCCATGTGAATTTCTTTCGGTGGACCTGTAATATATTTTATACTTTCATTTTTGATTGGTTTTGGTTTTTTTTTTCCTTTTTTAAGTCTTTGTCAACATACCTTTCCATTGCTTGTACATTTCATCGGTGTGTAAAAACACTTCCCACGAAGAAGGTTTTTCACACGTGTAAATACCTGATATTTATAAAGTAAATTTTTTTTTAATTATTTTTTAGGGCTTGAGGAGTTTTGTTTCCATTTGCCTGAGAATACAAACCTAGCAGCTACTAAAAGCCTGTGTGACATCTCCTGTCCTCGTGGCTGTAAGGGCTTGGTGAGCTGTGCCCCGACGGTGTGTGCTCAACGAGGTGCCCAGCGCCCTAATTAGGCCTCCAGTCAGATACTTAAACATCTGGTAACTTCTTAAGAAGTGAGTAATCCTATTGCCTTCAAGGAGCCTCTTCCCACACTTGGTTCTACATGTGCTTAAATGCCTTCTGAGTTGGGAGCTTAGGCCAGGAGGGCTCTGCACTTCTGGTGGTAGCTACAGTGTTGTCAATCTGTAGCTGGAATGTTTTTTTTTTCCCCTTTTTCTCCTTTTTTTTTATTTAACATGTAGTAGTGAGTTTGCCAAAAGGATTGGGATTGTGTTCAGGTGGAGGAGATGCAGGTGTGTTCCTCTGCTTTGTGTACCTCCTTGAAGAGACCAATGAAGTGAACACAAGTCACATTCCCCATTGAAAATGGGAGGGGAGATTGCAGAGAACATGAAATAACAGCCAGTATTACATATTGTAGTGCAATGGGTCTCAGAGCTAAATAAGAATAAATCTTGAGAAAAATTTATACCTCTTGCTTTGTAATCAATTTTAGATGTCATTAGTTTGTTTGGGGATGCTTCTGCTTTCAACCATGCAATGAGAACATCTGGTGTTGGAGAATTTGGCCCTTTAACCTGGTGTGCAGATATTAAGAGTTATTTTTTAAATGCATCCAAATTGAGATTAATGAGAATGAATTAGTCATGTTTTTAAAAGTACCAGCCTAGTTAGGGAAATGAGGCTTTGCTGATAGAACTGTTAAATTGCAAATCAGTGGAGATATGGATGAAATTGGTTTATTAAAAGTGCACTGTTACCTTCTTTGTTCAATGCCACCTCGTTTATATTCCGTCCCTGCTAATTACCAGTCAAGAAAGTTCTTGGGTTTGATTTTTTTTTGTTTGCTTTCGAATGGTTGGATGTTGCAAACCTGATTCTTGTTTTGGTTTTTTTCCATATGTAATGTGCAGACATACAAAATACACCGTCTTTGGTCATTTCTGGTTGCAATAATAAAGAATTAGCTTTTGGTAAGTTGTTTATCCATTTCGTCCTCCTCTCCATGATTCAGAACTTCTCACCTTTAATCAGCTGAATTATTCAGGATGTCATGGGAGGGCTGAACTTGGCTGTTATGATGGCTCTTCAGCTCTTTCTGTCCATGCTTGGCCTTGCTGCCACCACGTTGGTTTCCTACCCTGGGTTTTATGATTTGATAAATGACCCCTGTGGCAATAAAACTAAAGCATCATTTTCAGGAGGCTTGTGTGGCTGAGGGGATTAGTAACAGGAGAAGGGCCCCTTCACCTCCAGGTCATCGGTTTGAAGGCAGCCTTGACGCTGAGCCTGCCTCCCCTTTCACTTGTGCTGGTGTGTATCAGGAATCAGTGGGATAAACCAATAATCAGCTTCCAAAAAGAGTTACCCCAGAGCAGCTATGTGGTATGGACCTTCCTTACAGCCCCTGGTGCCACCCAACACTGAGCAAACCCAACCCCTTCCCCAGACCTTTGTATTTACTGCTATAACTTCACTAGTTGGGTTTCTTCTACACAAACTTAGTTTATGGAGAGTTAGGGAGCAGTTAGGGCTGCTCCTTTGATTCGCTACTTGATTTTGTGGTTGGGATTTGTGTTCATCCAAATCCTTGTATGATTTGGGTTTTGGACACTACTGGCCATGGGAAGAGGGCACAGCAGGGGGGTTGGTTTGCTCGTTGGATGTCATGGGAGAGCATCAGAGTCTGAATGGTTTTCCTACTTTGGAGTGCAGGAACATAAGTTGGGAGCACAGGCTCTGGAAAACTTGTGTTTCTGTGGGTGGTTGGAGTAGAACTGGTGTAAAGTTTAGAAGGCAGAGAATTAAAGAGTTTTCAGGGAGGGAACAACTCACTGTCTGCTGCAGCATAAAGCCAAGACAGACACAATTTTCCCCCTTTATGGCTGCACTGTGTGTAGCGCATTGAAGTGGGACAGGGAGGAGTGGTAGTAAATAGTCAAGAAAAGAGCGTTAAAACTATTCCGTGAGAAAAGCTTGTTGAATCCTGCTGTTACTCTGGGGCCAGATTTTTATCTGGAGTCAGTTGGGAGTCAGTTGGAGCTGTGTCAGTTTACAGCAGCCCAGGAGCTGCCCACTCGCACGGCCGGTGTTGGGGCTGGGGAGCAGCTCCATTTAGTGTGAAACGTGGGGAGTTTTTCCATTCGTTTTAGTCTGTAAATCCTCCTTGAGGGCAGTCTGTGCCTGCAGGTCACTGGAGAAAGCAGCACTGCTGGGTGGTGGCTGCAGAGTGTGTTAGACATCAGGTGAAATTGCGACTTGTTCATGAGTTTTGCACCCGGAAAAATCATGAACTTGACTTCGCGACAGTAAGCACAAAGCTCAGAATTGGAAGAAATTATCTTGACTGTTGGTTTTTATTGGAGGACAGAGATATAAACGCGGAGCATCCATCCCTGGAGTGATGGGGAGGCACTTTTCCCAAGATAATCTTCCTTTGGGGCTGTATGTCGTGCTCAAAGCATCATTTCTCTGCTTGACAAGGTGTTTCTCTTCTGAAGGTGTCCACAGCTAAGTACAGTGAGGATCTTTATGCTCCACAACTGATTTGTGATTCCAAACGTCCTGGAAGAGAAAGGGAATTTAAAAAAAAAAAAAAAAACAAATCAGAGGGTATCAGAGCCTGCTGACTTTGTCTGGGCTTTCCAGAGATAAAATATAGTGTATTACTTCACTGTATCACCTAAACCTTCTTTGTTCTCCTTTCAATAGGACGATTAAACAAAGACCTACTAACCAAATTAAAGTATAAAATGAATGCTGAGATATGGAAACCTTGCCAGGAAGAATGTTAATGAATGAAGTTCACTAAAGGCATGCTGGCTAAGTTTTCAATACAAATAGTTTTATGGCCAATCTCTTTAGATCATAGCAGTTTTCTTTAGAAGTTTTAAGTCTCAAAAGTAGATGAGTTTCCTTCACTGGGGAATGAATTAGATAATGCCCTGAATAAACTCCCTCTTCGCCGTCTTGTCAGTCATGCTGCTTAGGAAACTCGCCCTTTCTTCTGGGGACTTTCAGATCAGCTGTAACCTCCAAAGTAGAAAGCTGCTATTAATCCATGTGTGCTGTATGGCAGGGGAGGCTGTAAGGGGGGATTTACAGCCAGCAAATAGCTCCTACCTGCCTGGGGTGAGCAGCAGCCATTAACTGTGAGCTGGGGCAGCTGACCCAGGGCTGCTTTCTCTCCAAGCTGCTGGTTCAGCCTGTTCAAGGTTGGCACTGAGTGAGAGAGGGGTCAGACTTTTTAGTAGGGACTGCACTGACAGGAGAAGAGGTGATGGGGTTTAACTAAAGGAGGGTCCATTCAGACTAGATAGAGAGATTGTAGATGTCCTGTCCCTGGAAACATTCAAGGCCAGGTTGGATGCAAGGCAAGGCTTTGAGCAACCTGGTCTAGTGGAAGATGTCCCTGCCCGTGGCAGCAGGGTTGGGCTAGATGATCTTCAATGTCCCTTCTAACCCAAACCATGATAGGAGTCTATGATTTAAAGATTCAACCCTTTGTGCTTTGTGCACCGGAACTTTTAATCCTGTGATACTCCTCACAGAAAGAGAGGAGGAGAGCTGGGACCACCATGTCCCCTCTATCTGCTCCCCTGGGCAGTCTTCCCTTAATATTCCTTCCAGTCCTTGTTTGCTCCAGAGACTTGGATCTTTAATTGAGGTTCCTGGTGGCCTGTGCAGCTCAGAAGCTGTTGCATGCCTCGAGCAAGGGAGGACTTGCACTCCAGCATGGTGCTGATAGTTGAGGTTTATCAGGGTATTGGTTGAAAAGAGGTGATCTTTAAGTTCTCTTCCAACTCAAGACTTTCTATGATTCAATGATTGCTGCCTCGAGCTTTGACCAAGAAGGCCAATGTTTTTAAAAAACAAAATGTCAAGTAAACCCAGGAGAGATGGGAGATTTTCCATGCGTTTTGTAAAACACAAGGAGAAAGTCATTTCATATGAACACAACTCCCTGTTATGTTCTCAGAGTTGCAGGTTCCTGTAATGACTTCAAAAAAAATGTTTTTAACCGAGCAGAAAATAATTAGATGCTTTTATTGCCTAAACAAAGGGATGAGGGAGAAACAGAATTAAAACACATTTGGCAAAATTTTGTTTTTCTTTTATATAAATTATTTAGGAAGTAGGGACAAGGAATAGTGTGCAGTTGTTTATTTTTAATGGAGTTGTTGTTTGCTGCTGTAAGAATTGTCATCTTAGGGGTACATATGCTTCTGCTCATGGGTTTTGTTGTCCACGTGGTTATCATTGCACATATTCAAAGGGAGAAACATCATCTTGTTATCAGGAAAGCTGGACACAGTTCTCAGTTCTGTCATGGCTTTACTGGTGCGTTTGGGCACAGGATCAGTGTGTGTCCCAGTTTCCATCCACGAGAGAAGGATAACATTTCCTCCTCTGGCAGCTTCACTTCAGCCTTGGATCCAGGTGATGTGAAGCCCAGACCTTCCCACGGGGCAAATAACTAGGATAACACCCTTCACACAGAGTGGATAACACTACAGAGCTGTTGGGAACTTCTCTGGTGACAGGTCTGTCCTTGAACCTGCTTTTCAACTGAAAATGTGCTTTTATTGATGTTGGGAGCTGGAAACCCTCTACTACCCTCCTGAACCAGACAGATCCTTTGGCTTTGCAGGTTTCAGTTGACCTCTTCCAACAGCTTTTCCAATGTGAATCCAACCCTCTTTTCCTCTGCTGATTTTGAGCCTTTCTATGAGAGGAGCTGGACTGAGCTCACCTTGAGACCTTACTTTGCTACTAGCTCTTCTTTGCTTTCAGGAATATCTGGTGGGGTTTATCTGAGAAACAGCTTCTTGCTTAAAATTCCTTCAGGAACCTCAAAATTCACCTCTCATAATTCATACAATAGCTGCCTTCTCTGGGCTTTGTGGGCTGTGAAATGTCTGCGTTGGTGCTTGGAGCTGGTGTGTATTAAGATGCTGAGGATGAAGTGATGCTGTTGTTCTCTGTATTTGCTGCAAAGACAGATGCTCAGTCAAGCCCAAAATCCAGGCCTTTGCCTCGGTGTCTAATAACCCAGCCTGACCAGTGGCTCTTAGTGCCACCTGCTCTCTAAAAAGCTGGATTTGAAGTGCCACAGCTCAGGAGGAAGCACATACCTCCAGCCTCCACAGTTGCCTCTGGCTAAATGCTGCATTTTTTTGGTTTCAGGATTGCTGACCAGAAAAAGAGTTTCCCAAAGCAAGGATGTTGATCAATACCATGCTGAGTATCCCACTGGAGGCGTTGTAGCTCTCTAATACATCAGATGATATTTAGGGAATATAGCCATGACCTGTGCAAAGTCTTGAGCTGAACCAGTGAGAAAGTCCCGTGAGATGCTCTAATTTGGGGACAGTTTGCAATGGAGAAATGTCTTCCAAATTCACTGAACCTAAACATCTGTTCTGTTAGGGATGGTTTTAGGTCTGCCTGGAGGTTTCATAGCAAACATGGCAAAGCCATGAGCTCAAGCAATGACTGCTGTGCACTCCCTTAACTTTTACTCAGACTCTCTTTGCCTATGTTCATCAGATCATGAGGGACCTCTTTTGCAAAACCCTTGTGTTCCTTAGAATTGGTTATAACATCTCCTGCCTACCAGCCCTTTTGGAAGCTGATCCTGCTCCATTTGGCTCTCTATGGCCATGGTTTCTGTGCTCTGCAAGATTTGGCTATACAACCTGTGTGGGACAGAAGGATGGACACTTTATGCCTTGTGCTCCCAAGTCACAGTGATTCCAATTCAGATGTGTTTAAGATGACTATTTGGTTATTTTGAAGATGATGTGTGTCTCTCCCCTTTCAAGTAAGGATTCACCTGGGCCATAGAAATATATGTAGGAGCAGCACACTGAGACTACTCAGTACAAGTTTGTCCTTTCTGTGTAGCCTCTACAAATACGACTTGAAAGGAGTATATTCTTTTTTCCTCTTGTAGCACACAAGCTAGTATGGCTACATGCTGAAACCAGTGCTCAGGGCCCTGTGGTGCCTTTTTTTTCTCTTTGTTTTTTGTGCTAACAGAAGTGTGGGAGAAACAGGTAGTTCTTACATCATCCTTATTGCTGGTGGCAAAGTTTCAACTGTTCTTGGTCCTCTGTCCAGCAGTTTGAATCTTTTCTCACATCTGACCAAACACAGATTCTACCACTGTAGGTGTACACTAAGGGCATGGACCTGTTTGTCGTAGTGTAGCTTCTGTGAATGTAGAAAATGAGATTCATTTCATAGATCATAGAATGGTTTGGGTTGGAAGGGACCTTAAAGATCATCTAGGCAGGGACCCCTTCCACTAGCCCAGGTTGCTCCAAGCCCCATCCAACCTGGCCTTGAACACTTCCAGGGTTGGGGCAGCCACATCTGCTCTAGGCAACCTGTGCCAGTACCTCAGCAGCCTCACAGTTAAAATTTCTTCCTATTCTAAATCTCTCCTCTGTAGTTTAAAACCATCACTCAGTGTCCTATCACTATCTGCTGGTTCATTTGTCTTTAATGAATCTAATAATCATGGGATATTTTCATTCATTTGAGGGGGCTTGGATGGGAAAAGGAAGAGGCAAGCAGAGGGTGAAATGTTACAAGCTACTGAGAAAACACAGTTTGATTAAATGTGTTTGTCCAGCCTAAGAGCATGATTCCACCTTCACCCCTCACGGCCTGCTTTTCAAGCTTTGGAGTTCATCATTAGCCCAGTGAGGTTCCAGGTCATCTCCCTTCCCAGGATCTTTGGAAAACTGAATTCTTTAGCTTTAAAACAAGAGCTGTTTGCAACTTTTTGCAAGCATGTCCCAGGGCAGATCTACTATTGCTGATGATGGTGAGGCCCTAGGTGAGCTTCTGGCAGGTATCAAATCCTCCTTTCAAGCCAAGAAGTTCCCACTACTAGAGAGCAACGCTATGGTCTACTTAAGTTTTGTAAGCCCTTAATGAGTCACTTGATATCAGCCGGATCAGTTCACTTACATGGAAAGGGCTCCTATTTCTCCTGGTGGCATTGGCTTGGGTGTTTAGAGCAGGGGAGTGCAGAGCTCCAGTGACTGATCCTTCCTACACTCGCTTGCACAAGGGTACAGCGAGCTATGGACTCATCTCAGATTCCTTCAGGAGGTGGTGACAGAGCTCCACCTTAATGAGTTCATCACTCTGCCAGCATTCTTCCCACACCCAGGTGCCCATGTTGGCAAAGCTGTGCTCCACCAGCTCGCTGCAAAGCATTCCCTGGGCTTTTAACAGGGTGCAGATCTTGGGATACCCACCTGACTCCTCGTTTTCAGTTGGCCTCACTTGGTGGTCTAGTTGTGTTTACAGGCAGAAGCAAGCGTGTCAGGGAAGGAGGGTGGTGGGGAGAACACAGAGGGACCAGATCCATTTCCAGGACTCCCACTAGGCCAAGTTTTGTACAAGTCATCCAGTGTGCAGGTGGGTGGAGGGAGGAGCCAGTGCCTTAGCCCGTGCCTGAGGCTCTGGTGAGTATTATACCAGCTCTGTTTACCAAAGCCATGCTTAAATGGCTGCAGAGCTGCATCACATCTTTGTTTTTCTTCTCGCTTCTGGATGGCATGCAGTGGTCATGGAGTTAACATTTGCCAAATCACATTACTCAGGCCCCTGGTATGAATCCAGACTTGGATGCACACGTTACAAAATAGTTTCAGAGCTGAGTGCGCTCTTGGCATTGCCTCCCCCAAGGTTCTCTGATTTTCTGCAATGACTTAGTAGTTTAGCTGTTTGCCTACATTTTGAGTTATCCTTGTCTCAGTCAGAAGTGTCCTGCTTCTTGCAATGGGTCCCTCACTTTTACTTGGCTGACACCACAGGTTTCCCCTCTGTGCAAGACAAGTGCCTGTTGTCATCTTCTGGAGGTGTATCTTCCAGACTTTCTTTACCCTGAAAGAGGGTAGAGTTAGAATGGGTATTAGGATATTATTCTTTACTGTGAGTCTGGTGAGGCACTGATATATGTTGCCCAGAGAAGTTGGTGACACCCCATCCCTGGGAGTGTTCCAGGCCAGGTTGGATGGGGCTCTGAGCAACCTGGTCTAGTGGAAGGTGTCCCTGCCCATGGCAGGGGGCTTGAAACTAGATGATCTTCAAGGTGCCTTCCAACCTAACACATTCTATGCTATCAACTCCTGAGATAACTAGTTAAATTTTGCCATCACAGTGCAGCACATCCCACCTCGCCACTCCTATCCCTGCATTTGGGTAAGGAGGGTGGGTGTCCCCAACAATCACTGGGAGAGGGTAATAAAGCCAGATAAATATTCAGCATTGGTGTTAGCATAATGGCTTTAGGACTCAAAAAGCTGTAGTAGTTCCCATCAGATGTGCTTGGAGAAATCTTGGGGCCAGGTTAGCGTCACTCACTTTCTGTGAACAAGGAGTGATTTGTTTTCTGCTGGCATTACGAAGAGCGAAACCAAAGCTGGGCGGTGACGTGATTTGTGCCAGGTCACAGAGCACAATGGGGGCAAAGCCAAGATGGGAACAGGCACCTCTGAGCTCCCATCAACACCAAACAGGCGACTGGTGCTGGATCTATCCGAGGCCAAGAGGGGCAGTATCTGCGGAGGAGTCACCTGATGATAAAAGAAGGGAGACTTTCTTCTGCTTTCTAAGCTTGAGATCCCCTCCAGCAGCTAATCCTTGCTTTAATAGTGACATTCATTTAAACTACAGCTTTGAGTCTTCTTCATCCTTGGGTACCTCTTCAGGTACTTTTCCAGGCACCTTTATATGAACCTGCCACTGGCGGCACCAGTTTATGTTGAGTTTTTGTCCCAAAAGTCAGTCTCAGCTGCCAAGAGCTCCCTGTAATAGACATGCAGAAGTCTGGATCCCTCTGCAAGGTCCTTCCAGACCAAAGGTGTGGGGAGATGTCTGTGCATGGGCTCCCCCCGAGGCTGCCTGACGCACTTCCCAACCACAGCTGGGATATGATGCAAGGAGAGCTCGGCAAAGCACTTGCAAGAATTGAGCAGGAAGTGGTGATTTGGGTTAAAATCAGGTTCATTTCTTCCTGAACCAAAAGATGCTTCTCTGCAGAGACCCAAGTTGCTTTGTCACAATTGTGCACATAGGTCTGTGGTCTGGTGAGCAAACTGGAAGTGAATCTCCCAACAGGTTGTGATAAACTCTATTGGCCAACAGATATCTGAGAAAAGCATTTCCATTTCTGTGGTCCCAGGTCAGGATAATGTGTTTCACTTGCTTTTTCTTTAGGTTATTGCAACCCATCTCTGAGTTGAAGTGGTTTATCTGCCTCCGCTGGGTAATTTTCCACACCTTGCTCCTTTGGATTTCTTTTTTTAAGTCTCACCTTGACTCTAAATTTATTCAGGTTTGTTTTCGTTCATATGATAATCCCAACATTCTTTTGCTACATTTTTTTTCCAGCCTTGATTTACTGAGATGTGCTTGCAACCTTTGTTCCAGTTTACCATTTTTTGTGCGTGGGGATATTTTAAATGAATATAATTATATTTAATAACATATGCAGGTACTAAAGCATCTTTTGATTTGAGTCCTAACTTTCGTTATTACCCCACACACACATACACACCTTTTTAGATATTCTCTGTTTAACCTATGCCTAGAGATTAATTAAAGTGTCATTAAAATGCCTTTAGTACGTTTTGTGTCCTACATGCCTGGAAATACTTTTTTCCCACAGTCAGAATTGTTGTGCTTGTACCAGCAATAACTGGCATGTGGCTTGTTTTGTAGATCACCATGAGATATAGTGAACACACCTAATTAGAAGAAAACACATTCATTTTTTGGATGCCTGTTCAAAGTTGTCTCAGGAAGATCCACTAGCTTTTCATTTTACATCTCTCCATCTCTTTGGGCTGGCTCTGATTCTGGGGTCGAGTGCTCACTCAGGAGCACAACCTGAATCCCACATTGCAGCTAGCTGTGAAAGGCAAATTTAGGATCTTCCCAACCAGTTATGGGGCAGAGTTTCTACAGCATCCATAAGTTTCCAAGCTTGAGTGGTTAAATGTGTATAGTCCAGCCTTGGGTACCAAGTGTCTATCCTGTTTCAATATTTCTGCTTGGGGAGAATCATAGCTAGAAATTAATCTGGATTGGAAAGGGGCTTGGCTTGGCCGTGGTGCTGGATGGGAGAGAAATGCACAAAGCAGGAGTAGAAATTAGGAGCTCCTGGTGTCTCCCTGGGCAGGGAGCTGGGTTAGTCCAGGTATTCTCCTAAATAATTTGGGATACTATACAAACCCAGTTCAGTGCTTTCTTCTCCAGCCCTTTGCATCTCCTTAAGCCTATTTAAAACCCCCAACAAATAAATACACGTGTGAGCAGGTGGGATAGAAAAATAAACCCCAAAGTGCACACCCTCCCTAAGAACCCATCCCATTCTCAAGTGGAAACCAGGACACTGAGCACTTCATTCCCAGTTTCTAGGGAGCCCAAACATGATGGTGGGCTGGGCATCAAGCTCTTGTGCAAAACCAGCACCAGCTTGGAGGTGCCACAGCTGCTTTCCGGTGTTCCATCAGAAAAGGAGCTGGAACTCCCAACATTCCAAAGGTTTTCAATCATGGAGCCAAGTTTGGAGCCCTCATCATCCCCTTGCTCATCAGGACACACCAGGAAAGCACCAACCCAGGAGTCATGGACACTTCTAGCATCACCCCAGCACAGCTTCTGCAGTCTCCTCTGCTAAGAGACACAGGAAGAGTAAAGCAAAACACTACACGAGAAGAAAAAAACAAACACATAGGAGCAAATTACTGACTTCTTGGGGAAGATGGTGCTGAAGATAGTGTAATTATAATCCCTTTCAACACTGAGAGGAGTTGGGGTGTTTCATGGCCTGACTTCCAAACCTGGACAGGTTTTGCAGCCGTAGGCTTTGTAAGCCTATGCTGAGCATCTCTCCCCCTGCTGGTATCTGTCACTGGCCACAGCCTCACAGGTTGGCACATCCATGAGGATACCCCTTGGACATCACCAGGGATCATCACCGTGGGCAGACCCCATGGCCCCTCTTTTCCCGTGACTCAGGACCAAGGCCACCCCATCACCTCACAATAACAATTCTATCTTTTGTAAGAGGGCTGGCAGTCACCCACTTTGCAATTAGCAGGTGGTTTGGGGAGAAATGCTAATAAGCACCCTGGGAAGGTGAACATGTGAGGGAGGAAGGTGCTGCCTTGACTCAGCGTGCTCCTGGGGTGACGGTAGAAAGGATGCTCGGGATCTGCTCGACGTGATTTTGCGTCACAGTCTTGCTCACCTTCCACTTCCAAAGGCTCTTGGGGCATCCTGGATGAGCCAGTGAAGAACCTTGGAGAAGAGGTCACCATTGGTTTTAGAGTGCTGCTGTTTGCTGCCACCCTCTCTTGTGCAAATTTTTGTAGCCTCGCTGCCTCTCTGCTTCCATAAATGCTGCCAACATCTTTTTCATCCCTTGCTTTTCTCATGGGTACCACTTTGCCACAGTGTTGGAAAAGCCATACTAGACTGCTGTCAGTTCAGAAAAAAGGGTTGCCACCTAAAAAAATTCTCAGGTCTTCACTCCTGTAGCCTTTAACCCCTGCATCCCCCTCACAGGTCAGCCCTGTGGGTTATAATTTGTGCTACAGTAGCTCCAATCAGGACCTGGGGTATTATTTATCGCATTTAGTACCTGCCATCAGTCATGAAAACTTAACAAAGACCCTATTGGGTTTATCTATAGGCAGCTAAACAAACGTATCTTGCTCTCCTGTTATCTTCTTGTTAACAAAACACTATCAGGATGTTCTAAACATCAGCACTTACTGTGCAAGAGCCCTTTATCTGGCATGATATATAGTGAGCCCATCAATTAGTGCAGGGGGCTTGGAAATACCTGCCACGCTTCGCTCAAAAGTCCCAGCACCATCCCAGGGCTGCATCACAAGGAAATATCCCTGTGTGTTTCCTGGCCTTGAGCATTCCATCCTGCATGAGAGGGCTCATTATGAGCAGAAATCATGATAAATACATTTTTTGCAGCTGTTTTTTGTTGTTGTTAATATCAATCCAGGCAGGCTGGAGACTTTCCAGTGAAGGAGTGGTGCAAGAGCAGCCAGGGCACTAGATGATGCAAGGAATGGAGAAAAGGGTTACAGGCTTGTATTCAGAAAGGCTGGATGTGGTTTGGGAATACAGTGCCATAAGATGAGCAGAAATCATGATAAATACATTTTTTGCAGCTGTTTTTTGTTGTTGTTAATATCAATCCAGGCAGGCTGGAGACTTTCCAGTGAAGGAGTGGTGCAAGAGCAGCCAGGGCACTAGATGATGCAAGGAATGGAGAAAAGGGTTACAGGCTTGTATTCAGAAAGGCTGGATGTGGTTTGGGAATACAGTGCCATAAGACAGTGCATCCTCCTGGCAGCTACACCTTATCTGCAGGGTTAGTCCCTCTCAGATCCTCCACTGTAATGGTAAACTAGCAGAACAAGCCTCACTCTGGCTCAACATCAGCTCAAAAAGGTGTATGTGATGGATCTGGGACACTCACCACTGTGGATCCAGGGCAGCTGCTTTCTTTAAACACCTCTGCTAAAGCAGCACCTCAGCAGAGGAGCCACTTCACCCCACACCATCACCACCCTCCCGTGGGTCAGCTGGACCAATAGTTGTATCTCAGTGGGAAAGTGATTCTCCAGATAAATGGCAGATTGGGAGGTTTAACCCCAACTCCTGTTTGTCTCCAAGTATTTTAATGTCTTGCCAAACAGAAACTTTGTAAACAAGTGCATGGTCTGGTTTGGAAACCACTGTGGTTGTCTCCAAGTGATGTGTTGCTCCTGGGAGATCTTTTCCCTTAGATGGATCTCCAAGCTCAGGATTTACTTCATGCACTTGCATAGGTTGGGCTCGTGTGGATTTCCCAGTCATGTCAGTGGCTCTGTGTATCCAAGAGAATAAACTGGATATTTAAAGGTGGTTAATTTATAATTTTTTAATCCCCAAACTGAAAATAAAGGGAGGAGCAGTGGAGTTGCCAGGGCTGGGCTTCATTTCAGTCAAACATTTAAATGAAATAGGTGATAAAACCAGTGAAGCCAGTGATGGGAGTCAGAGAGGGCAGATGGGATCAGAGCTTTGGGGCAGGCCAGTGCAATTAGGAGTGTGTTTTGCACCAACCTGAGCAGGACACTGTAGGAGGGAGGCCAGAGAGGTGCAGCAATACAGAGAGATAAGATCCTAGAGCAGTGCTGGAGCTGTCTGGACAGAGAAGGGTAGGAGGCACCATAGAAATTTCCTGGGAGCTTATCACCGTGGGCCATCTTCTCCTCCTCTTTCACATCCGCAGCAAACCTGATGCTGCAGGACTGTCCAACCAACCTCCCTCCCAGCCCTCACCCAGCCCTGCTCTCGTGACTGCAGGGTGGGGGGCTCTGGAAATGGAGATCTCCAAAGATGTTTAAGGTCGTAGAGTTTGGCTAATTCCACGAATCCATGAAAAGGCATTTGTGCCTTTCTCCGTGCCGTTCCCGGTGGGAAAGGGCTGCTCTCTCAAAGCAGAGCATTACATTCACTCTCCAGAGGGAAAGGATGGGGCCTGAAATAAAATCCAGCACTGTGGCCCCATATGGGCAAAGCCTCCCTGGTGGGGAGGGAGCACCTCAGGTTAGTGGGGGCTCCTTCCAGCAGCACATTAACCCGTTGTCCTCTTAGAGCTGGAGTTGGCTATTAAGACCCTTAAACCACCCCAAAACACACCCCCTATAACTTACACCCAGAGCCAATAAGCCCAGGTAAGGAGCCAGGTAGAAATTGGATTAAAAGGGGTGGTCATTGCTGATGGTTATTCTGTTTTGGGAGGTGCTTGGCTTGCAGGGCAAAGCTTCCTGTGGGTTTTACATTCTGCTATTCACCTCACACCACTCTCATATCATTGCTGTTGGCTGTTTTTCCTCCAACTGCTATTAAAGTTGCTATTTGATAGGAGAACAAAAGACAAATAGGGAATCACTGGTTCAAAACCCTCACCATCTAAGCATGATCTTTCTAGACTCTAAGCCCCTGATCTGTGCGATATATATAGTTTGGGTACAATAATATCTGCTACAGTTATTATTACCTATATTACAAAGATCTCCAAAAGGAAAAGAAAAAAAAAAAAGAGGGGGATATTGTGCACGTGCTGGCTAGTTTCTCTGTGAGGGGGAGGAAAGAAAAAATAAAATATAAGAAAAAAAGAATAAAAGTTTAATAAACGTGTGCTGTGTTGTGGATGACTTTGTGGCGACCTTTGTTGCAAATGGCCTATGCATGCGGAATAATGGTCTCCGTGCAGAGAGGGAAATGGCTTAGTGCTATCATCGTTGCCTCGGTAACCATCAGAGTCTCCATCTAGCAGAGAGAAATGAGTTATGAAAAGGCTTGAGTGAAGAAGGGATTAACACATGATCCCAGGGACAGCATGTCAATCAAAATCAGCGGAGAAATTACACTGCTCTATTTGAGAATGTCTCCGGAAACGCAACCTCGGTGGGTGTATGGATGTGAATGGATGTGATGGGGAGAGGTACAGCTCTGAGCCTCCTATGGAATAGATATATTTTTAGGTATCTAAATAGCATGGCATATCTGAGATCACCGGTGTGCACACGCACAGCCTCTCCCTGCACACACATGGGGCTTATATTCATGTCCAAACACACCCATGAGGCATCTTTCCATAGGGACACACCTTTGTGATGCCCATACCATGCACTGCCCTGTGCTCCATGCTGCTTTGGACAGCCAACTCAATGAAACCATAATGATTTTTAAAAAAAAAAATTATTCAAAATGCATATTTGACCCTGAAATTTGCCCATCCTCTCTCCTCTCCTCACCAGGCTGCATTGAAATGTCCCTGGTGACATCCCTTGTTCCTGCAGGACAGCCCAGGGGCCAAACCCCTCTCAGTCCTTCATGCAGCTCCAAAAGGAAGAGCAAAAGGAACCAGTTCCCCCATAACACACTCCAAATGCCAAATCCAGGGCACTATGGAGGTTTGAGCTTTAGCCTGAGAGCTTTGGTGGCTTCACCTGAATCTCTTCCGCCAGCGCTGCACTCCTGAGCTCTGCAACTTGTAGGTCAAGGGCATGGGAACTAAAGCCACAATGAACTCCCTCTTGGTTTTAGCTACTGCAAACTCTGTGGTTGTTAGAACCGCTGGCGCTGCTCAGCCGTGTGTGGCTGTGCACACATTTCCTATGGCGATTGTTTGCCTTGATTCAGCTGACGAGCTTTACATTACCTGGGACCAGAGTGAGTTTTCTGCTAATGTTGGGAGCAAAAATGTGATTGCTGGGAAGGGAGGGCTCGTGTGGCTTCGGAGCTGAGGACTGTGGCTGGAAAAGTCCTTAAGTATTTGTTCTGTTCATTGGTTGCTTCAGTAATAGAAAAGTTTCTCTTCCAGGAATTTTTTTTTTTTTTTTAGTAGATGATTATTAAGGACAAAGTAAATTTTCTCTTTGGTTTCTCCACTGCCTGCTGAGCCATCCAGTCTGCCCTTATGCTAAGAAGTGTAGGGAGGGGATTTGCCCCCTGAAAGCATTGCTGGGTCACCCAACCCTCCACAGCCTCGGGTTGTGCTCATTGTCCAGCATGTCCCACTCACACCCATGGTCCTACATCCTGCACGAGGCTCTGCACAGCTCATCCTACACCCACAGCTGATTCACACACTTCAGCTACAGCCACAGGCCCTGCAGCCACTCCTGTATGTTCCATACCTGCGTGGACTCTTCACCTGCCCCTGTCCTGCCATACCCCCATCACCACAGGCAAATGCTTCCACACATCCCTCTTTTTCCTAACATACAGATCCATGTGGCATTGTCCTACCTGCCCTTGTGTCCTGCATCACTCCCAGGGCTGTAAACCCCACCCAGGTGCTCACAGACAGACCTGCCCTCACATAGCCTTTGCACCATTATATCTTCTCAGCTGCATCTTTGGGTTTTCCTCCAATACAAACACAGTTGGACCCTTCCACCCACATGCTACAGAATCCTCTGTGTTTACAAACCCCTCTGGCTGCACCCACTCATCCAGGAATCAACCACACACACCCTGCAGTGACCCATAGAAAACACCCAGGACCAAACCCTCAAAAACCCAAATGTGAATGCCATCAAAATTCATCCATTGCCCAAACACGTACACTCCCCTCTGATGGATAGGGACACCCCCAGCCTACCCAGAGCCACCACTAAACCCTCTACCAAGGGTTTCCATAACCCTCCACCACAGTGAAACCCTTGACCGAGTCACCATCCTCTTCCTTTCCCCCCTCTTTGCTTTCGCTCCTTTCGGGTTTATTTCCCCTCTGCTCCTACTCCTTCCCCCCTTTCCTTCCCTCCCCCCTGCCACTTCCCCAGCCTCCCACACAAGTTTAAAGCCATCAGCCCAGCCAACGGTTAACCAAATCGCCTTGACCTCTCTGCTATTTGATATTCGCCTCCTTGACACTCATTTAGGAGCGCGCAGCGGTAAAGCAGACATTGGACAAGTCCAGCCTGAAACCAAAGCCCTATGAAAGGAGGAGAGAGATCAGAAGAACCTGATAGCTAGGAACTTGTTCTCTCCAAAGGCTTTCTGGACATTTTAGCCTGGATCAGGGGTCCGTGGAGCGCCAGTTCGTCGCCAAGCAGGGTGTAAACGTTAAATGTTAGCTATTTGTTCCAGAGATTGGCATGAAGATCGAGCCTTTCTGCCTCCTCTCTCCCCCCGACCCCCCTCCCACAGTCTCTCCAGCCCGTCCAGAGTCTCACAGACACTCATTCATTAGCTGCTTAATAACCCTCCCGACGTGATAACATCCTTTACTCCCGGCTCTGCGAGCGGAGGTGACCCTGGGGGTGCTCCTCACTCGAGATGCTCCCCGAGCTTGGGGGTCGGGGGGGACCGGCAGCTCCTGATGCGATGGTTGGGTGAAGAAAAGCATCTTCCCCTATAAAAAAAATAAAATAATAAAGCTTAACTTTGGTGCTCGCGTCCCTAAAAGTCCAGGGGGTGACTCCCCCCGAGGTGCCCAAGCCTGGAGGGACACACATGCTGCCATCCCCAGCCCGGCGCCCTTCTCGGGTGATGCGGAGATGCAGGAGATGCTGGAGATGCTGGCGGTACCTCACCTGATGGAGCCCTATATTATTTTAAATGTCTCTAATTTCACCATTTATCGCGTTTGGCCCGTAACTGCGGCTTCAGGCATCTGAAACAACCTTTGGAAACTCTGATTAGTTCAGCTTCGTTCAGTGCCTTTTCCTCCCTCTCCTTTCTCCCCGTTTGGTTTTTTTTTTTTCTCCCCTTCTCGCTCCCTTTCTGAGCGACTTTCATGCGCTGCAGATAAGATATAAAATGCTCTATCGGGATACTGTAATATTAAAGATCAAAAGTGGCATCAATTGAAGACCAAACGCGCGGAAAACAAAGGGGAAGGCTGGGAGATGTTCATCAGCTAATTACAACTGCAAATATTATGCAAATTTATCTTGGCACAGAAATGGAGAAAGCGAGTTTAAGTGTGGAGATAATGCTGGAATATTGAATGTTCAGCTAAGGGTGGGACGCGGTCCAATAAATTCATCTGAGGGAGAACCGGTATTATATATATGTATATTCCTATCAAATCATCTACACTTCAAATTGGGGTGGGGGGATTGGATATCAAAAATTGCGGTTATAATTGATACTTGAAATTCCTTGACAAATATTGCAGGGAATATAAGGGGTAGGAAGAGTAGGGAAGCCGAGATTAGCGTTTGGATGGGATTTGTGACACATCGCCTATAAAATGATGTACCTATAGCAGGAGGTGGAGGGTTGGAAGGTTCCCCCCACTCCAGACTCCAGGTGGGAGCCTTTCCCTTTAGGCAAAGGGGAAAACCAAGTTATTTTTCAACCTCATTTTAGAAGCGTGTCTCGCTTCCTGGAAAAAAGGACCGTGCTAGACCTGATTAATGATTAAACACTGTCCCTGTGCCGTGAGAGCCAAGAAGGGATGAGTGGGAGCCAGGGAAACTTAAACCAAGGCAGAATAGAGCTGCCAGCACCTGTCCCCAGAAATTTTAGCATCAGGAGTGCCTGTACACAAAGGGAAAAAAAAAACCAACAAACCAAAAAGGGGGGGGGGAACTAAACAAAAAACCAATCGAGACGCAGCAAATTGACCACGAAGTGGATTTTAGGCACCATTTTCTAGCCGGTGCTGCCCAAGGAATCCCGAGGTGGGGATGCTCTAACGCGAGTCGGGGAGCATCCCCCGGTCCCTCGCAGGGTTGGGGGGGGTTATCCCATACCCTGCTGCCCGGTTTGACCCATGCGCTGATTCAGCTGAGATCAAAAAACCAATCGAGACGCAGCAAATTGACCACGAAGTGGATTTTAGGCACCATTTTCTAGCCGGTGCTGCCCAAGGAATCCCGAGGTGGGGATGCTCTAACGCGAGTCGGGGAGCATCCCCCGGTCCCTCGCAGGGTTGGGGGGGGTTATCCCATACCCTGCTGCCCGGTTTGACCCATGCGCTGATTCAGCTGAGATGAAGTTTAGGGCTGAGTTGTTACTGCTGTGGGAATCCCTCCCCCTTCCACCCTATCCCTTAGAATGGAGCAAATGGGTTTTTTTTCGCCGCAGAAAATGTTTGAAATGCAGCTTTTCCCTGCGCAGGTGAGGAGGCAGAGCCAGGCTGCTGCTTCCCTTCCAGGATTCAAACGAATGCGTTCAAATCCAGCAAAATATCAGCAGATCTTCCCCTCCTCAAACACACAAATATCAATAATTTCAGGTGAATGTTCTCCCCCCCTTCTCCATCCCCTATTTCATTTCTGCAGCCAGACACACAGCGCAGCGTTCATTTGCATACAAAGCAACACGCGGAGTTTCTCCAGTTTATGAGAAATGCTAAAAAAAAAAAAAAAAAAGGAGGCAGAGACAGAGGGAGAGAGAGAGCGGAGAGACTCCTCGCAGAAATCTTATCGATTTTTTGCTGTGCATGTATTTATTTGGCAACGGGGCGGGAAGAGAAAAAAAAAAAAAAGAACATTATTGGCAGCCCTCCCTTTAAAAAAAGAGGGGGGGGGGAAAGAGAGATGCAAATTATGTTTTATCTTAACCCGGCTCCGTGCTTTATTCAATGTTTATGATGCATTATCTCCCCCTTAAATAAAAAATAAATCATGTAAAATTAGGATCTCGCAGCCACCGAGAGGAGAAGCTCCGGTCGATTTTCTTAATTTCAGTCTGAAAGTGACACACTAATTAAAGCGCCTCATCATCGCCCTCAACTTCTTTTTATTATTATTATCAGATTTACCTTATATTTTCCCAATTAAAAAAAAAATTCAGTTTCGCTGCCCCCAGGATAAAACTCAACTAAAATAAGGACCCGTGATTTTTTTTTTTCCCCCAACGTTGCCCATCGCTTTCCGCCATCAGATTCATTGTGATGTATTAGATGCAATAAATTATCCCATGTAACAAAACATTGGGAGCTGAAAGGGTGATAATCTGGAAAGCAGAGATAAGGATTCATTATTCCGAATCATTATGAATCCAACGTTGCCTCTGACTTCTTTCTTAATCAGCTCCTCTGATCCTGGATATGTGAGCAGCACAGATAAGGAAAGAGTCATTTATAATTCTGTACCTCGTCTAATATTTTAAAAAAAGTCAGAGGCAAGAAAACGCTATAAAACACAAGCAAGAGGCGGGATCCGAATGAAATATCACTTCGATGTTGTTAGAGCCGCAGTAAGATTTAATTAAAATTCTCCTCTTCCACGTGCTTTATATATTTTTATAAATATATTTTGCACCTTGGCTGTAATGGAGAGGAATTTACAACTGCGGCTATTTGTTGGCTCTGGCTTTCACTTTGTTCCCGAGTCCCTGATTTGGGTGAATGGAAGATGTGGACGGAGGGGGAAAGAGGAAGGGGGGGCACATATTTTAATTTCCGAGGTTCCCCCCACTCCCAGACCAGCTCTCCCTCCCCAGCACTCGCACAAAGTCATTAGGTCGATCCTCCCAATGTAGGCGGCCGCGTTTAATGGAAATCGTTTTAAAGCGAATATCCTGCGCGCACACAAAGCGCAGGATCAATGCCAAAGCGGCTGATTTGGGGAGATCAAGAAGGAGGGTGATTTCTCCCCCTCCTCGGAAACGAAGATTGCAACGATGATATTAAAAAAAAATAACCTTTCTGAGACTGTGTTTTCCCAGTCGGGAAAAGGGGAACTATTGATTATTGACAACTTTTCTCCGGGGTGGGCACAGACAGGGTGGGTTTTCTCTCCAGAGCAGACAAGGCAGTTTAATTATAGCGAATAAAACATCCCCAACCTCCTTCCTGCAGCCGACAGAGCGG
>NW_008655666.1:36243-38713 GCF_000695815.1 Acanthisitta chloris
GTCCAACTGCAAATCTTGGTTCAGGCGGAGCCGAAATCGATTGTGTGCGTGTATGTGTAGGTATTTATTTCGATGTATAAGCGTCTAAATGTTTGCCAGGAGGAGAGCAAGAGGTGGAATCAGCCACATGCACTGGAAGAATCACAGGCTCCCCTACTAAGTTGGAAAACACAAGGAAAAAATATATTCCATGTATATATATATATGGAAAAGTATTCCCATATATGCATTCTGCGTGTATATTTTCCATACTTATACACATACGAGGAAAAATATAGATATGCGTGTATGTGTATATTGATATATATACACACACACATATTAATGTATTTACTTATTTAAATGACCTCTGGGTAGTTGACTATTGCTTTGAATGTATATTCGGACCTTAACTGCAGGCATGGAGGAAGGTCTGTGATATTTGTGATAAACCTCGGGTGCCATTTAAAGCCTCATTAGTTATGTTTAACCTTTGAATCACCAGCCGTCATAGCTGGAAATGAACTTCACGGTGCGGGTGGATGCGGGAGGGGGGAGAAGAGTGTGGATGCGCCTGCGCCTGTGCCCAAATTCCCTCTCTCCCCGCTCCTCCAGCAAACCCCAGCCGGGGGAATAGAGACAATAGTGAAGGGACTCCGTCTCCCTGGGCTTCCCAATCGTTTTTTGCAGGAGGATCCTTGATTTTTCGTTTCCCTACCTCGCCCCCCACTTCCACGATGTGGTCAGACAGCCCAGCTCGAGCTCCCTCCCCCGCAGCCCATTTTTGCTTTTTCTGGGCAGTTTTGGAGGGACCTGGCAACATCATCTTCTAGGTTGATCTCTCCTCCCTCCCGTAGCACTGTTTTGGGGAGCAGAAGATTTCCCAGGGATTTTCCCAGCCCGATGAAGGGGAACACCCCCCCTGAGTGATTTCAGCTCTATTCTACTTTTTTTATGTCGTACCCTGCAAGGATTTATCGCAGGCTCCTCCACTCGGCTCTGTGCAAACCACACAAGCCTCGTGGTTTTAAAATCCTCATTTTCGAAGCTTTTCCTTAGCAAAAGGCACATTTCTTGGCGAGGGTAGACGGGCTCAACCCTCCTCCCCCCGTTGTTGGGGTGCCCGAGCTGTTTCCATCGGTGTTTGGAGGTGGGAAGGTTCCCTTCGCAGCTCTAATGAGCTTTAAGTTATTACCTTAATTGAATGTGTTTTCTAAAGATAGAATTGGGAGGCGATCGCGTTACCTTTCACCTTACAGAGAGTCACTCTAGAAGCAGCGATAGCGAACTCCCAACGTCAGCAGAAAAAACCCAACACTATCCCTCCAGGACCAGGAGTGGGTGTATTTATATATATAATTTTTCCCCCTCTAAGTGATCAATTTTCGCCCCACTTTCTGAAGCGCCGGGACTCAACGCCGCCAGGATGCTCCGTCGGGAGCTCCGCTGGGTACCGCGGAGTCTGGACGGGGAGGGAGGCTCTGCATCCCCCCAGCACGACTGGGTTTCCCACTCGTGGGGCCTGAGGTCTGCTCCAGGCACCGTGTTTAGCCCTGGCAATATTCCTGGTTTATTCCAGTGGGAGCATTTTACGGCAGTAGTGGCTGTTGGGGTTGATGCCAAACGATGGAGGGTGGAGTGTGTTCTCCCCTTCAGCACTTCTCCCACTCGGACGTGTTTGCCCACCCTTGGAGAAGAGCGTGGCAGCTCCTGGATGTGTTTTTCAGCAGATGAACCCCCTCGGCTGGTCCTCCGTGTCCTATTCTGTTTTCCCCCTCCTCCTCCAGAAATGAACACCCACCGTTAACAAATAAAATCATCCCCAAAACGCGAAGTTTTCTTGCGAGCAAATCTGCCGGTGGAGCAAGGGGAGGAGGGAGAGGGAGGCACATTGGGGCTGCAGCATTAGGTTTTGGAGAGGGACACGAGTGGGAGGTTAAATGCAGAAAATTAGCGCACACCTCCTCCACCCTGCTCGTTCTCCTGTCGGTTCCTCCATCTCCTTATCGCTGAAGGATTTGGGGCATCCCCTGGAGCTTGGGGCACTGCCACAGCTCTGCTCCATGGCTTGTCCTCCAGCCGACAACAGTATGGGGGGCGGGCAGGTGGGTATGTTGCTTCCCTCCACAACCCTAGAAAGCCTCCAGGTGATCACAGGGAGAGGAGAGGACAAGAGGCTGCAGATCCCCCCGGCCTGGCCCTTTCGCTCCGTGGGTTCAAACTCATCCAGCTTTGAGGGTACAGAGAGAGGGACATACAGACCCCCGGGCTGGAACCGACCCCTAAGGTCGGTGTCTCCCTGCAGAGATGCTTCATTTGTGCCTTCCTCGCCCCGAGGAAGAGTGGGGGACAGGGAGACAGTCGTCCCACCCCCTCTGCTCTCAGAGTGCGAGACATGTGTGGATTATTATTGGGGGGGGGTTCTGTCTAGAACCGGGAGTTTTACATAGATACATATTTAAAATGAATTTTTTTTAAAAAAAGGAAAATA
>NW_008655666.1:38844-39080 GCF_000695815.1 Acanthisitta chloris
CGTTATTTGTATCATACGCTTAATTATATTTTCCCCCCTCTCTGTTCCTGGCGCTCCAGGCTCACGGCACTGACAGTTGCTCCCGGGACGGGTTACATCACGCTCACAGTACCTGGCGCGTCCCCCTGGATTATATTTTCCCCCCTCTCTGTTCCTGGCGCTCCAGGCTCACGGCACTGACAGTTGCTCCCGGGACGGGTTACATCACGCTCACAGTACCTGGCGCGTCCCCCTGG
>NW_008655667.1:0-339 GCF_000695815.1 Acanthisitta chloris
AGGAGCTCCTACCAAACCCTAACAGTAGCATTTGCTACTACACTAATACTTCAATCACAGTAAGAGTGTATTTTGCATAGTGGTTTCCAATTTAGAAAAAATTCAAATCCTTTTTTCTTCTCACCTCAGGTTCCAAGGTACTGTGCTGGTTTGGGCTAAAGTAGAGTTAAGTTTCTTCATAGTGGCTAGTATGGGGCTATGTTTATGATTTGTGCAGAGCACAAGGTTGATAAGATGGAGATGTTTTTGTTATTGTTGAGCAGATCTTACACAGAGCCAAGGCCTTTTCTGCTTTTCATACTGCCACACTGGCAAGGAAGTTGAGGGTGCATGGGAGAT
>NW_008655667.1:676-8985 GCF_000695815.1 Acanthisitta chloris
GACAAGTGGCTGCGTTGTGTTTGGTGGCTGGCCGGGGTTAAACCACGGCAGTTACTAAACACACTCTTAATTTTTCCTGGACCTCAGTAATTTTATAAATCTGAGAATTAAACATAAATAAATTTAGAATATATATAACAAAAATGTATTAACATTAATATAGCTTATCAAAATTCACATAATCTTTATCCCTTCAAGTTTAAAAGAGCATTAAGAACAAACCACACATTGACTTCAAGCTTCAAGAAATTAAGTTTTGTCAAGTACACATTTGAAAAGTTAAATTATTTATCTTCTTTCATTTTTGGAAAAAAACCCAGAAAACCACACAACAAACAAACAAAAAACCACCAACCAACTAAAAACCACTTACTTTCAGTGGCCCCTATAATCATTTCTCACCTGTTCCTGAGCTGCATTCAACATTGGCTCCTGAATATCCGTGTACATACATTGCAAGGCATTGTAGCCACCTGGTATACTTTCAAAGTCACTCAAGGCTTGGTCTTGGTTTCGCATCATTTCCTGCATCATTGCAGAGTTTCTAGCAAGTTCTAGTGTCTAATGAAGTAGAAAATGTAATTTGTATTAATAAAAAAAGCCATTCTAAAGTGAAAACATCAGCATTTAACAGTATCTCAGTTATTAATGTCTAACTCCATTTGAAATTAGGATTAAAGCCAAATCAAGACATCAGCTTAGTGGGAGGGGAGTCAATAGAATTTTGTATTTAGACAATATTCTGCCACAACTGTCAGTATGCTAGCTGAATCAGAAAACATTGACTAAACAGAAAAAACAAACCCTTGAATGTTCTTTCTTGTCTCTTCTCAACACAATATGCTTCTTCCATTTCTAATGTCAGCATGCATCTTATCCATCAACATGAACTTGAAAAATAAATGCCTTAATTTTTCAAAGCCTCCACGTGTTTCTTGATGCCTTCTGTCACATGAGGCATACCTTACATAACATAACTTTAGAAGCAATCAGAAGTACCCACGGTTACATAAAATGGAAATAAGCAGTATTTTGGAGAATTATTTCCTTATAGTAAACTCACTGTTGACTAGATAACAGAAGATTTCAAGTGGCATTCAACTCTAAACTTAGAATATATGATTATACAGGCTTCAGCATCTTTCAAAACTATGCTTTTTTTAAAAAATTATCAGCTTATTTCAGATACCACCAACTGGAAATAAAAATATCCATTTCCTATAGTGACCTTTTACAGATTGTCTAACAAGCCTAAATGCCTCAACAATATTTCAGCACTCATATAAGCATGTCCAATTCTCGCTCTTTTGTACCCAGTTACAGTATAATCAAAGGTCATGAACTTAGAGTTCTTTCTACATACCTGTCTCATTATTTCTGCATTATTCAGCATGTGACTGATTTCTGGATTTCTCTGTACCAGTTGCTGCATTTGAGGGTTAGCCATAATTAACTGTCTCATCAGGTCAGGATTTGAAAGCATGCTCTGAACAAATGGATTTTCCATTATCTGAGCCATCATTTCTGGGTTGGACATAAGCTGTTGTTGCATCTGACTTTGCAACTCTAAAACGTTTGATGCATTTAAGCCCAGGCTGTTCAGGCCTGTCAAACCTCCAAAGCCACCTTTAAGATGAAAGGAAAAAAATTTAACTTTCAGCTTCTAATATATTTCTAAACACATCCAGTTTTTTTTAAAGTACAAAATACATAAATATAACCCATGCTTCAAAATAATGAAACTCAATGGAAATTCTATTTTTGCAAGGCTGTTAAGGAGTCATCCACTAAGTTCGCCTCTTTACATAACAAGACATCTACAAATCCAAACTGCATCCAAAATATAACTTGTTACAATTCTAACAGCTTTTCTTCTACTTTACTGTACCTGAGGTACAAGGAATGTTTGAGTTTTGAGGCCTTGGGTTAATTCCCAACACTTTCCAATACATTTGTAATAATCATTTATAGACAGAACACTGCCATGAGGAATCTCTTAACATGATGCATACTGCATCGCTGATGCAACAAGAACTAATAATGCTTTAAATTCTCATATGCAGAGTTCAGCAAACAAAAATTTCACATTTTTAGAAGGTACTAGTCCATCTGGAGAACTGTTTACAACTAAAAAAAAAAAAAAAAAGGCAATTGCTTAACACAGTTTTAAGCTGTTTCATTTTTTTAAAAAAGAAAGCAAAGAAAGAGCATGAATAACAAAACCCAGCAACTATGAAAAGAGATAGTATTTTTAAATCAATAGACTTCCATCTCTACTCCTAAAAGAGAAGATTGATAATGCAGTCAGATGCAAAACCAGAGAAATACTGGTTTGTAGGATAAGAGTAATATTGTTACTTCTGTTCCAAGTCATGATGTTATGGGTCCAACTTCAATACTCTCTTCAGGCCAATTCAAATGCACTGTCAAGGAGGAGGAGGAAGAGACTGGAAGGAGTTTAATTACCTATTGTGCCAGAATATGAGATCAGTAGCACCTTATTACTGCAGATGAAACAGCACAAGCCTGAAGTTCTGTACATAAAAATTAAGGAAACAACTTAGCTCTGATAACTTACTGATCAAAAACTTACTGCAAACAACACCACATATTTTTGCAATCAGTAATTTTATCATTTTTTTAAAGTCCCATTTACATTAGAATAAAGCTCCAGGGATACTTAAATTAAATCAAGATACCTAAGATAGCCACCATATTATCTAACAAATATTCTTACCCAAGGCAAAAGAATTTATAGTCGAAGTTGGTGTTGAGGTATTACTGCTCGATATTGATGTGGTAGCAATACTGCCAGTGGTGCGTGTTTGTTGACCTGTATGGTCTTGTGATCTATAAAAAGCAAGGTTTAAAAAATTACAAATTGAACAAGGTGCAGCTTGTTGACCCCAGCCAATTAAATCCCCACCCAGTAACAACATCATTTTCCCCTCGCCCCAGGCAGGATGGGGAAGAGAATCAGAAGGGCAAAAGCAAGAAAACCTCATGGGTTGAGATAAAAACAGTTTAAAAAGCAAAGAAAAAAAACCCCAACCAATAAAACCAGAAAAGCGATGTGAAGACAATAACTCACCACGTCCCACCAGCAGACCACTGTCCAGCTAGTCTTTGAGCAACAGCTACTTCGGAAAAGTTTCCCCTCAGTTTTATTGCTTAGCATGACATTATATGGTATGCAATATCTTTGGTCAGCTTGGTTCAACTGTCCCAGCTGTGTCCCCTTCCCAACACTAGCCTCACTGGCCTTGATGCTGTGTGAGCACTGTTCAGCAATAGTTAAAACATTAGTGTGTTATCAACACTGTTAGGTCAAGAATCCAAAACACCTCACCATACAAGCTGCTATGAATAAAGTAAAACTCCATCTGAACCAGATCCAGTACACAAGGACTGGCATTTAATAAAATAATGATATTTAATACAGGAACAATATCATACTTGAGAATCCGAATTTACATTTTCTATTATTTCTAAAAAAAGCCCAGAAACTCTAGATGTCTTCCTAGCCAAACTCAAACAGGAAGCATACAGAGGTAGAAGCAAGGATGGGCAACCTGGGAGGAATACAAAGATACTATCCAAGTCTCTCTTTCTTATACAGTCATGAAAGACAAAGCCCAAATGGAATTGAATTTGTCAAGGGATGTCAAACACAACAAGAAGACTAGGGAAAATGTGCAACCCCTGCTTAATGAGATGGGAGACCTGGTTACATGGTACATCAGGACACAAAAAAGGCTAAGGTACTGAATGCTGCCTTTACTAGCAAGACCTGCTGTCTTGGGTTACAGTGTGGGGGTAGCCAATGGTATGTATTCTATTGTAGTCTCCACAAGGGTTAAAGCAAGTGGGGCAGTGATCGTTATCTCCTCCTGGTCCCTGATGGCTCCCTCAAGGGGCTGTCTCTGTTTAATGGGCTGTCTGGGACTCAGGCATGCATAGAGTTACATGTCCCATTATGAGATGCCTCACCTCTGGTGGAGGAGGGAAGCTTAGCATCCCCACATGGGGGTGGGGAGCCAAGCATTCCCACAGAGATATAAGCTGGGGTTTGAACCAGCACAGGAACCCTTTTTTACCTGCTGGATCTCCAGAGGACAAGGGGCTGCTGCTGGGACCTTCGGGAGAGGATCGGATCTGCGGGATCAACTGCTCCAACAAACCCATCACTCCAGGGGGACTGCAGCTACCATTCAATCGGACTACTACTACACCCTGACTGACAGGGTGTCAGGTTACTTTCTGACTCTGTCAGGTTAAGTTGTTAATTTGTACTGTTATATTTGTTGTTGTTTTCTTTGTGTTTCATATTAAATTGTACTTCTAACTCGGAGTCTCTCACCGGTTTGCTTTCAAACCAGCACACTGGCTTTCAGGAAGACCAGGCCCCTAAGACCAGAGAAAAAGGCTGGAGCAAGGAAGATGTACCCTTGGTAGAAGAGGATTGGATCAGAGAATACTTCAGCAAACTGGACATACATAAGTCCATGAGCCCCTATGGAATTCACCAATGAGGGCTGAGAGAGCTGGCAGATGTCATTGCGAGGCCACTCTTGATAATCTTTGATCAATCACAGTGACTGGGAAAAGTGTCCGAAGGCTGGATAAAAGCAAATATCATTCCTATCTTGAAGAAGGGCAAGGAGGAAGGCCCAGAAAATTATTGGCCAGTCAGCCTCATCTTGATGCCCAGGAAGGTGATGGAGCAGCTAATCCTGGATACCATTTCCAGACACATGAAGGACAAGAAAGCCATGAGGAATAGTCAGTATGGACTCACCAAAGGGAAGTCATGCTTGACCAACTTGATAACCTTCTGTGATGAAATGACTGGCCCAGTAGATGAGGGAAAAGCAGTGGATAATTTCTACCTGGACTTCATGAAGACTTTCAACAGTGTCTCCCATATCATCCTCATAGAGAAGCTGAAGAAATAGGGGTGGGATGAGAAGAATGGTAAACTGAGTGACCAGATTCAGAGGGTGGTGATCAGTGGAACAAAGTCTAGTTGGAAGCCAGTGACTAGCAGTGTACCCCAGGCATCATTACTGGGTCCGGTCTTGTTTAACATCTTCATTAATGATCTGGATGACAGGGCAGAGTGTACCCTTAAACAAGCTTGTGGATGACTCAGAACTGAAAGGAGTAGCTGATATACCAGTCATGCTGCCATCCAGAGGGAACCTGACAGAGTGCAGAAATGGGCTGACAGGAACTTCATGAAGTTCAACAAGGGGAAGTGGTGCAAAGTCCTGCACCTGGGAAGGAACAACCCCCAGGTATCAATATAGGATGAGGGCCACCCAGATGGAAAGCAGCTTGGCAGAAAAGGCACTGGGTCTTGGTGGATATCAGGTTGAACATGAGCCAGCAATGTGTCTTTGCTAAAAATAAGGTGAATGGTAGATGGTCCTTCCCCTCTATTCAGCACTGGTGAGGCCAGACCTGGAGCCCTGTGACTAGTTCTTGGCTACTCAGTACAAGCAAGGCATGGACATACTGAAGGGAGTCCAACGAAGGGCCACAAAGATGATAAAAGCACTGGAACATCTCTCCTATGAGGAAAGGCTGAGAGCTGGAACTGTTTAGACTGGAGAGAAGGCTCAGGGGACATCTCATCAATGTATATGAATGCCTGAAGGGAGGGTGTAAAGAAGATGGAGCCAGGCTCTTGTCAGTGGTGTCCAGTGACAGGATCAGAGGCAACTGGCACAAATTGAAACACAGGAGGTTCTTATCTGTTCATAAGGAAAGACTTCTTTTTCTACTGTCAGGGTGACCGAGCACTGGAACAGGTTGCCCAGGGAGCTTGTGGAGTCAACCTCCTTGGAGATGTTCAAAAGCCATCTGGACATGTTTCAGGGCAACTGGCTCTAGGTAGCCCTGCTTGAGCAGGGGTGTTGGACCAGATGACCTCCAGAGTCCCTTTCAAACTCTATCATACTGTGATTCTTAGATATCTATAATCTCATCACTTCTTTGGAACGGTAATTTCGAACACTAAGAAAATGGATGGGCATCACTGCAACTGTTACCACCTTTTTATAGTATCCATAAAGGAGAGAAGGCTACCAAGATCTATAATACAGGATCTATTCCATACCACACCATTAGTAGGTCACCCCACTGAACATCAAATTAAGCTAATTTTATTTCATCACAAGACTAAGATCAGAAATTCAACATTCTTTAAGACTGCAAGAGTTTGGTAATAATGTAGTTACACAAAGTTAACACCATCATAAACTAGCACAAGCACTAAAGGCTGCTTGCCCAATTCATATGCTCACCACATCTGTCTACTGCAGGGGCATAAGCATGGGTGCCACCATGTGAAACAGATCAAGGACTGTTCAGATTGTATTCAGACTGTTCTTCTGCACCAACTGCAACTAAGAAGCCAATTCAAGTGATTTAATAGTAATGGCTCAGTTTAGAAGATAACATTAACTTTCAAAAAGTGTATGTATGATATTGTTGGAGAATGGCTAAGAGAGCTCTACTGCAGGGGCATAAGCATGGGTGCCACCATGTGAAACAGATCAAGGACTGTTCAGATTGTATTCAGACTGTTCTTCTGCACCAACTGCAACTAAGAAGCCAATTCAAGTGATTTAATAGTAATGGCTCAGTTTAGAAGATAACATTAACTTTCAAAAAGTGTATGTATGATATTGTTGGAGAATGGCTAAGAGAGCAAGGACATAATCCTGGGAATGGAATGGGGGAAGGCTAAAAAGAGCAAGGACACAGTCCCCTGGGAACGCATGGACACAGTCCTAGGAACGCACCTGGGAATGCAGTGTACAAGCAAGGCCCTGGAGATTGTAACTTATATATGGATAGGGAGTAACTCAGCTGGGCAGATGGCAGGGGTAAGTCGTCCTTGAGGGTGAGACAAACAAGTTTGAGACAAACAGCTAGGAATGCAGCCGAGCCTGAGAAAGTAAGAGATAATCCATACAGCTGTGGCTGCAAGCAGGGAGAGTACCTGAATGCTATCTTTAGAGCTTAGCCAATTATAAATGATTGATAGTTATATGCCTGTCCTGCACTGTATAAGAAAGAGCCTGTTGGACAATAAAGTTGAAGCTTGCTTTATCACCCACACGGAGTCGGCCGCTTGCTTCCCCGCGCAGAACTTTCACCTTTCCCAACATGATATCTAGGGATACAACCTTACACATTTTGGGGTTGCTTCTCTTGTTCAATAGCAGGAGTATTTGTACTGGTTTTGAATGCATTTTAGTCAAACCTAGGTTTGCCCAACAGAAAGCTATCACACTATGGATTAAGAATATTTTTACTACTTTGAGGTAAAAATAAGATTGCTCATCAGTCAGGTTACCTGTTTTGCATTTTGATGACCAGGTGAACAGTGAGTCCATCATGAATCCCATGCTGAATCAAAGTATCTTGATCTTTTAAAATTTTTCCAGCAAATATCAAAACAAGTTGATCAGTGTGGGACTTGAAATGTTTAGAGATTTCTTCCTTGAACTAAACAGAATTTAATATTACATAGTTATGTAACTGAATACTGAACTATTTTTAAAAAATAATTTAAGGAAGAACTATTTTGCTCACATTTATTATATTAATTCACTTGCACAATATGTTTTGCTTTATACAAACTAGAAACATGCTATTGAAACAATCCATTGCTGACATGCTGAGGATGCAACAAAACATTATGTTAATTCAGTCCACATTTGTGCAGCCACTGAAAGGAGCAGTATCCTTTCTTCTTATACATATTACTGCTACCTTTCACATGTCAAAACTAGCAGTCCTTTCCACACAGTGAAAAATTATTTCTTAGGTGGCTCTGCTCTCTCATCCAACTCATGATAGCTACATGAAATGTGCTTCTGGCCCAGGGCATGCAGAACAGACATATAGTTCAGCTGATTGTGAAATCATACCTTTATTAAAACAACTGAACCTGGAAAAGCAATTGTGTTTCTTCCTGCCTTCTTAACCAATAATGACTATGTTATGTTTTGACTGAGTTCTGACTGAGATTCATTATTCTACATAAAAGTACTCTCTCAGAAAAAAACAATTAGTTCACAAAATGTAAAAAGACAAATATAAGAAAATCAAATCAATTTGTTCAACATGACTAGTCAGTAGACTAACTGTTTCTGAACGGATCTTAGGCAGTTAGAAAGCCCTCCAGAAGTTCACAACATTTTTAAGTAGTATAGTCAACTTGATTTTTAAAAGAATCCTATTCCAAACATCCTAGTGAACTCTCATACAGGAAACCCAAACATTAATCTTGCAGT
>NW_008655668.1:0-5681 GCF_000695815.1 Acanthisitta chloris
CCAACCTCTAAATTCTAGGATTCTATGGTTGCACCAGAAATGACAAAAGAAGTTGAAAAGAAGAGAGGTGTAAAATAGGTCATACTGCTATGTAAGGGATAGAGGTAGTGGAATGTGCAGAAAACATGGGATGCATAAAGAGTTGTGGTAGATGTCCCTGGGTATGGTTAGCAGAAGAGAGGAAACTTTCCAACTGATTTTATGTATTGGCCATTATTACTTGTTTCTTTCCAAAATGGAGTTCAGAGTCTTTTTCCTTTATATTTGCACAGCTCAAACTGTGTGAGGAATTTGATGCTCTATTTCCTCACTGGAGCTTCTTGACATAAACAGTAATTTCGAAGTAATAGATAACACATTGTTTCTTAGTTTTTAATATTAAAAAAATGTGCAAATAATGCTTAATGTTCATTTCTTCTTCAAGGAAGTAACTCCTTGATAGGAAAGTAGACAACAGTGTGAGATTTTTCTTCTTCAAGGAAGTAACTCGATAGGAAAGTAGACAACAGTGTGAGATTTCATTCAAGTTCATCACTAAGGATGAAAGGCTGAAAAAGAGAAACCATACTGATTAAACAGCTACTGTGCAGTGAAAAATAACACATTTATTCTTACAAAGGTAGCATTTTTAGGGGACTAGATTTCCAACACCTGCTTGCATAAGGGGATACGAACAAAGAGAAGTCCATATGGCCACCACTGTGGGAAAAGGCCACTGAATCAACAGATGCATGGATAAACCACTCAAAGGTGAGACAGGTTGCTGTGTTGTTTAGGATTTCAGTTTCCCTGGAAGCAAAATGCACCACTGCACAGGAATCAGAGTCTAAGTTTCCATTTTGCACCTGTTCCATCACACACTGATTCTGCAAAACCTCATCCACAATGTTGGTTCTGATTTTATAGGCAGCTTTTTAAGATCTGTGGAACTGTTAGAGTAACAATAATTTATATGAATAGGAGCTTGCAAGATCAATTCCAAATCACAAGGGGCAGCATCCCAAAACAGCCTCCACCTTCTCTGCAAAATACAAAAAGATTCAGGTTAGATTTAGATGTTAGAACCAATAGGACTATATCTACACTAGCAAACTAAATAGAGCCTAGGGCTTTCTTTGACACTGAAGCCAACTGGCACATCCTTACTATTAAGCTCTCTTGCCATCAAAAACAAGCTAACAACTTTCAAACTGCCTATTGGGAATGATTCCCACTCTGTTCTAATTTCCAATGCATGCTTGAGAATTATTTTCAAGCACACTAGTTGGAGCAGAGTGATATTGTGCCAGAGACTGTAGTAGCACTTTAGCAATATGGCTGATCATTTTTTCAGGGTCTGTGCCTGTGCTCTGACATGAATCTACTTGCATAAATAAAAGGCACACGGGCATTTAATAACTGGGCACAAGTGGATTTTAGGTCCCCTCACTTCAAGCTTATTTCACAAAGGTACACGTGTTCCCTCTGTCTCCTTCTTCCTAAACATCCCTGTAACTGTTGCCATCTAAAGTTGCCATATGTCCATGTATGACATGAAAGTTGTTAAATATCTGGAATTCCACACTATAGGCATATAAAATGCCTTCTCTTCTGCCTCCAGAAATGAGATTTTTCTTTATGAAAGCCATCATCACAGATATTCACAGGATAGAGGCTTCCAAAAATCCACACTTTTCTGAGAGATCACCAAAGGATGTGGTTGTGTTACAACCCTTTTATCTTTAGAGGCCTGGGGAATGAACTGGATTCTGTTCTTGTTGCAGGTGGGGGGGAATTCAAATCTACTGCATCTACCTCCCAGAAGCTTTCCCTAGCTGCTGGGATAAAATTTTCTGGAAGAAAAAGACACTTTCTATGTCTCTCATTGAACTTTTGCCACTTTGCAGGAAGAAATAACAAGATTTAATAGACTGGAGTCATGCCACAAGAGAAAACCCACAGGTTAATTAGGACTGGAAGTGCTGAGATCTCTCTCTGCTTCAGAAATTGTTTAGATGGTGTATCTGATGTAAAATGCATTTCATTATAGGTCTCAGATACTCTAAATTTTGTAAGAGGGAATGGATGAGAAGCCCATTTTAAAATAAGCATCACTGCAGTTGCATTCTGAAAGGAACCAGAAAGGCTGGTTTGATCAGCTCTATTCTGATCATCCCTCCCTACAGAATAACAATTTCACAAGTGTGGCAAAGACCAGCCTTATTTTCTTTCCCTCTTGGGAGAGCTGTGAGAAGACAGCTGAAGCATAAGTCACTAGGCAATGCTAATTTGAAAAACCCTGCACCAGTCAATCAGGCTTTGTTGTGTTGGTTGATGGCATTTTGTTGGGGGCTTTCATTACTTGTAAAAAAAAAAAAAAACAACTCCAAAAAACAGTGAATTTAAAGAGAGTAGAGAGGGTATGTAACAGGGTAAAAAGTCAGACAAGGCCATGAGTACTCTTCAGCTCTGATGCTAGCTGGCATGAAATGCTCCACATCCATACTGTTAAATTTTCCTGCTCTTCAAAATACTGCAGCTGCTCCCAAACTCCTTGCTGGGAGCATCTAGTGGACTGTCCTAACTCCCATGCCCAAACACTGCCTGGAACACCTGACATGGGCCAAAGATCTGCTGGGGTCAATTCTGGCCATCTAGTTCTATCAGTGATCAAAACTGAGTGGTGGGAATAGCTTCCTGGCACTAAGTAATAAATGGCTGATCCATTTACAAGTTTACAGACATAGCCATTGATTCAAATGGTCCTTTCTTCCCTTCTTTTCCTAGGGAAATCTGAGCCAACACTATTGAGAATTGACCCTGGCCCTGCAAAGGGTTTTGAATGAGTGGAAATCCAATCCCACAGGCAACTGAATCGAACTCACTTAACAGAGACTCCTACAAAGTTGCAAAGGTGTCCCCATGAGATCTTCCTCATTCAGGAATAGGGAACATCACTTCCAGTTATTCAAAGGGCACTGTGAGGCATTAGTTCTTAAATTCTGTCTGAAGTAAATCTTGTTACCTTGCCTGACTAGTCATTTGATTTATGAAGTCCTCATTGATGAAACTGGGAATACTGAAACATAAAGTTTGTTACATAGGACATCAGCCCATTGAGCCTGTTATGCTGTACCCAGAGATCCAGAGGAAAGCAACCCAAACAAGCCCCAGGAGGCATTTTGTGAGTTGAAAAGGGATTTTTTCTAAACCTTCCATGCCACAAAATCCCTGTGTACGATTCCATCTCTTACCACACCAGCCCCTTCTAGTGCCACCAAAATTTTTGCTGTCTATTTCTTCCAATACAACTTCTATGCCTTTCTTTTTCCTAGGGAACTTTTAGTATAATACACTTTTCAAGACACAGCCAGGACAAAATCTGTGATCATCCTTGTGATCATGTGTTTGCTTTGACCTGTGGAGGGTCTGCTCCTGTTCCCTATGACACCCATTCTGTGATCAACTTGTCTATAAGATTTCTGTAGAACAGGAACAGTTATCTTACCATCTGAGACACCTCTGCCTAGTGCAGCATTTTCTTATTTACCCACTCCTCCAAATAAGCTAAACAAACCTTTGCCAGAAATGCACCATTATGTCTGTTCCATTTGAATACCCAAGACCATATGACAGCCAAAACTCCTCGTGCACTCACAAAACACAAAAATCAAAACTAATGTATTTTTACCTAGGCAAAAAAATAATGCATGTGTAAAATACTAATCTACACACAAATTTCTTCAAACCTCTCCTCAAAGTTCTGAGCTGCTTAGTTTACTGTAGGGAGTCAGGTAGCCATAACTTACTATTACCACTTTTCCATATGTTAACTCATCTTCACAACATTATCTGTCATTGAAGCTGTTATGCAGCTTTACAGGACAAACATGTTTTTTCTTCATTTGTCTTGCAGTCAGACTGTTCTTTTGATAGCACAGTATGGCCCTATCATCTTTTATTCAGACAAAAAATTTGCCACTTAGCTACATTCTTCTATGCCCATATTTCCCCAAGAAAATTTATTTTCAGCCAAAAAAAATTGTTCAAAATGCTCATTTTTCCTACTGCTAATATTGTTCATGCAGATGGATGATGGTTCTGATTAACTGCTCCTTTATCTTCCTTGATCTGTGATACAGGTGCCACAACACTGACAGTTGCAGCAGCTTCTATATGCACTGATGGTTTTGTCATATGAACACTCACTCCCTCAATAATTTAGGACCTTTATGTAGATTCACCAAACTGGCAAATACAGATGTCCCTCATTTCAATTCCTTTCTTGTACTAGAACATCTTTCTTCATTTAGACAAATACCTTCCATCAGGGCCATAAAACATGAATCAGAACACCTAAATAAAGAGACTCTCAGGAATTCCCTTTGTGGAAACTCTTGCTGTGTTTCTGTTCTAAAGATTGGCTTTTTGTTTTTGCAGATTAAAACACATGGTTGATAACGAAACAGAAAATGATGTGGCAAACCAATGTGACTTGCCCACAGACACAGGTTTTTAAAGGGTAAATGAAATTGTGTACCAAGTGAGCCTTGTGTGATACTTTCAATATGGGCAATTTACTCCCTAGTTCCACTAGTCTGGTGGCATGCTAACAGCAAGACACAAATGTACCTGTTTCCTAGAAATTCTTTCAGGGAATGATCATGGGAATTGCTGAAATTATGCAAACATTCAACTGAAAAAAGTGGGCTGTGTACAACTCACTGTATGCTCCATTCTCAACACAGTCACAACCACAGCTGTGGATACAGAGCCCTGATCCTAGTGCTGCAGGTATATTCATATGGTGTCATAAAGTCTAGAAAAACAGCTTGGATAATGACAATTCCAACTTTCTTTACGTTTCTTGCCAGTTTTTTCACACCAAGCTGCCCAGAATAAATAAGGTTTCCTGAGAACCAAAGTAATTGGGTATCAAATGAACAACCTTAATTGTTGCTAATAACTGAAAGGATAACTTTGGGGTCTTTGAGCAGTTTGTAATGAAGGAAAGAGAAACCTAAAACTCAGAAAAACTCTTTAGCAATTTCTCAGTCAGACAGAATGGTTAAGAATGTGTATCAATCCCTTGCTCTGTTCTTCATGAATGTCTCTTTAGAGCTCAGCATTTCTACCTAAGCACTTTTCTTTATCCTCACTGCTGATCAAATTTGGAAAGTTTCAGAGAACAGAACCTGTAGGAAAAAAAAACAACAAAAACAGCAAACCAACAAAAGGAAAGTTTAGCAAGGCTTTCAAACAGGAAACTGCCTTTCACGTGTGTGACTGTGTTTAGATGTATATGAGAGAGAAAAGTCTAGAAGAGTCTAGTGATAGTCAAGAAGAGGCACTTATGGTTGATGGGCAGATAGGAAAGGATGTGTACTCATCAGCATCCAACAACCTGGAGGAAAAACAGGTCCTTTGTCAATAGTAGATCTGACACTTGACTTGGTGCATGGCTAAACACAGTATGATGATCACAGAACTGGGTGCAGTCAGCACTTAATACCCTGCAGCTGTGGAAACAGTAAATTGATACACTTGGCTCATGTGGGATCGAGTAACATCGCTGGAACCTGTGCTTCCAGTGAAGCTCAGCAAAAACAAGGCAAGGGTGGTCAAGAGAATTTCCTGTCATCCAGCAGAACTTAGAGGTTTTTCTTGCTCCTCTCTCTTCTCTCCTCTTCTCCCCTCTTCTC
>NW_008655669.1:0-23132 GCF_000695815.1 Acanthisitta chloris
AAAAACAAGTGAGCAGTTGTGAAGCTGAGGATGGGTAAAACATGTTTCCGTTCCCTAGGGGAACTGTGAACAGACTTTAAAATTTTGGGTCTTTTTCTTTTTCCTTTTTGAGCAGAGCAACTCAAAAGCATCCTAAGGAAGGCATTGCAAGGAGACACATAAAGATTTCAGCAAAGATAAAGCCTAAAGCAAAGACCTCCTACTGCTAAGTTGTGAGCAGGTAGATCCACAGACCTGGCAAAGGCACTTAATGGGGAGAAGGCTCCTAAGTTTTTGTTTCTTTGAGTATCTGAGCTTGGATCAACCCCAGAAAACGCTGGTGCAACCAGCATGGAAGTGCTAACACAGCTTTACAGCTATTTTGGTAGAGATTATTCACTCTTGGCTGTTGTCGCTGATGCAATAGGTTTTCCAAATGCCAGGTTGCACGAACAGAAGATGACCTGCATTGCATGTGGGTATCACAGCATTCCCCACAACATTATTTGGAGAGCTTTCACTGTCTTGGCAGGAATCATAAGGACCTGTGGGGAGTGATGATCACATTCCTCCAATCCTCTTCATGATCATCTTTTTTTTTCCTTTTTTTTTTTTTAACATTTTTTTTCAAACCTTAAATTCCCTTTGGTTGTTCTCGTGCTGCTTTCTTTGTGCCAAGTTTCATCTCACCATTAGAAATATAAATGCAGGATTGTAAGGGTGGAACACTGACAGTGTCTGTTCAGGGAAAGGCCAACTGATTCCTTGCAGTTGTGAGCAACCAGCACAACAGCTGGCAGTACAGCAGTGGGCACGAAAAGGGAAATACAACAGGGAGCAAGACAAACACCTCCTGCCAGGAGTTACTGACTAGCAACACATGGTGGAACAAATGTTAAGTTATGGCATCAGATGTCAAGGGGGTGCAGCAGAATGGTCAGATATGATTTTGCTCGACTTGTGCATGAAACTCAGTTTTCTGGTGTGCTAAAATGAGAAAACTCAGCTACAATAATGTTGGAGTGAGTAGATTCCTTGAAGCATTGAGAATCAGTATGTTTGGTACAGTTAGAAGAGGCAACAATTGGGAAATAGGTAACACAAAGTTTTATGCTGTTTGCACAAAAAAAAAGGCAGGAGTAAGTGTCTCTGAGGAAGAAAATTCATAAAGAAGGTGACCAGGTTTATTCTTGGGATAGAATAAAAGATGCGTTTAGGAATTAAATGTACGTGTTGTTCCACTGTGGAAGGCACAATATTGAAGAAATAGTGTTCAATTTTCTGATTTGAGGATCTTAGGACTGATAAGCTAAAAATCATTGCCTAAGTTAAGTAGGAATAGGGTAAAGAGGGAAGTGTATTATCAGAAATAACTAAGGTGTTAACAACCCAGAGAAAGGGCATCCTTGACTCTGAGAATTGGTCAGAAATCAGCTAAAGAATTCAAGAGTGACCCGGAGCCAGCAGCTGAAAACAGGAGCCTGTTTTCTGTGGACCCCTGCAAAGAAGGAGTTAGAGGCTATTGGTCCACCTTAAATTGATCGGAGTAGTTTTGGTTTTCAGGAGTGCACAAATCTTCAGCGGGACACAGAACCACCAGAAGCATGTGGAGCCTGATGATTCAGTGTGATGCTCACAGAACAACTTCATTTCTACAGGCATGATTTTGCTCTTAAAGAGAAGTCCAGAAGAAGCTCCAAACAACTGAGTAGGGGATCCCAGTACAAGCTGAACACCCAGGAGAGAGGTGAAAGGTTTCCTAGCTATGCCAGTGATTTGATGATGTATGGCAAAATGGAAAAATCAGTGAACATTACTTCCTCATTTATAACGTCACAACCGACACAGTGTGTGTCTCCTTGACCTGCATTACTTAGATCTGCTTTCATATATTAATGCTTCCCTCATCTTGGTATCCCAGCACAACGTGTTTTCATGGTTTCAAGGGCCATCTACTCATCCACCTCTAGAAAATACTGGCACAATTTTTCTGAAAGGAGTTTCCTCTGATTTTTGCTCCCTTCTCCCAAATCCATTTAATCCATCTGCTAACACAGAGGACCTTTTCCTTTGGTTCCTTTTATGTTTGCTTCTGCTACAGTAGCTTGTTATTTCTTTTGCTAAAGCTTTAGAAATCACTAGAGGAATCTTAGTAATGTATTCATTTTGAGGTAGATTTCAGAGCTGGTAAATGGGAAGTCTCTTCTTCACTTCAGTGGGCTTTGGGTCTGGTGTTTAGAGCTAACATCATTTCAGTTCTCCTAATCTCGTTGTTTGGGGCCCAGTGTGCAGCCTCTGAGACTGCTGAGATTTTCACCATGGCCTTTAATGAGAGCAGAACCAGCCCCTGTTTCCTGAGAGACAGCCTATAAAAACCCAAAAAGAAATAAGCACAACATTTTCTTGAACAACCAAGGCTTAAATTTTACTTTATTTGATTCTGAGTCTTACCGGATTTTTTATCCACAGCCACTTTGACCTCCACAGGACGAGCTGGAGTTTCAGTTATTCAGGCCTACTGGAAATTGGGCCCAGCAGCCACTTGGCAGTGGCCTTTCAGGAGCAGCAATGCCAGCTCTCCATTGCAATGCTCTCGTTCAGAGATCTGTAGAATTAGAGTCCAAATTCTGCTTGTATTTGCAGGCCCAGAATGCCACTGACTTCGAGGGGGTTGTAGGATTTTAGCCAAGAGCAGAAATTGGCCCAGGATCATTTCAGACTCCCTCATGCTTCTGTTTGTATGATGTTACCATCAAGCTCTAGCAGCATGCTTCATGATGCATTTTACTTTTAAATTACATAAAGGGTATTTACTGTGCCGATGCTGCATAGTTTGCAAGAAAGATGCACATATGGAAAAGAAAAAACACTGATTGCCACCAGGATTTCCAGCTTTCAGCAGTCATTTTCCAAAACAACCCAGGGACTATTTCTCATCAAAAAAATGCAGAAATGAAAATCCCATTTCTTGGCATTTATGTATGGCATTTTGGAGTCTTACTCATCGAGTCTGTTGTGAAAATGGTTGGAATAAAAAAGTCCCATATTGTAAAGAAGTTTAAGACTCTGCTTTTATTTTCTGTGTACTGATTTCCCAGTCAGAGACGTGAGTCCATCCCTAATTAGAACAAAATGTTTTTCTGCCTCTCAGAGAGAGGGAGAAGAGGTCATCTGAGGAAAACTGATCACCAAGGACAACAGGTAGAAACACAGGGAAAGGCTGAGAATGAGTGGCTCAAGCCCATAAGAACAGGCAAGCAGGGTGCCAGGCAGAGCATGTTGAGCAATGCCCACTGCTGGAAAGCACCCGAGCAGCCAGGGGAGCCAGGTCAGTGCTGCCCTGCCCGGAGTGATGGCATCTGCTCCAGAGCCAGCAGCTCACTGATCCTCTTGGAGCTGCACAAGGGACCCAGGAGCAATGCAGCTGCTCAGTGTCTTTCTTGAGCAGGGAGCAGCACAGGGTGAAGGGGCTCCACAAGGCAGTGCTCCAGTCTGGTGCTAGTCAGAGCTACTGGGCAGCTCAGCATCTTTCCAAATGAGGCAGATTGTGTTGCCACATGGTTACAAAACTGGGAGCTTCCTTCTAGATAGCCTTGTTTAGAAATCTGGGCTGGGGCCTTTTAAAGCCCTAACGACTCCCTACTTAAGCTTTTAATATCCATGTTAAATAGTTCATTGAGCACGGCCTGGTATTCAGGAGAACAGTGTGCCATTGTGGGCCGATGAGTAACTTTAGGCAAAGAAATTATTTTGTACCTCTGTGCTTTTTTTTCTCCAGCATCTGCTTTGTCTGTGCAGATAGTAAAGTCTTTCAGGGCAGGAGTGGCTCACGCTGTGCATGTCTAGTCATCAACACAGCAACTCCAGTCTCACTGAGAGCCTCTCTGTGCTCCCCAGTCCTGCCCGTAACAGTAGCATCCTAACACGTCAGCTTCTCTATATACTTTGTATATGCAATGTATATGCCTTTCACCCGAGGGTAGAAACTGGTGTTTAGTGTTAATTACCATTTAAAACTAAAATTTGGATTCCTAAATTCCATAACATGAAAGAAGACATATACCATGTCCATAACCCATGCACAAATAGGTCACTGTACAGAAAGTCCAGAAGGTACCAACTGCGCTGGTAACCAGGTGCTAAATTGTGAGTACAAAGGGACCAGAGATGGTCCAACAGGATGGCTTTGGCTACTGAAAGGTGTCTGTGCACTCAGGGAAGCTGGCCCTATCTGACTTTGCTTTAGTCCTTGAAATTTAAGGGAAGCAAAGATCCCGTCATCAGGGCAGCACTGCTTGGTGATCCCTTAATAGCAACACTCCTTCTGAGACCTTTAAATCCAGCAGAATTTAGTGGGTGCTCTGAGCCAATTTTTGCTTTTGCAACATGCTTCCACTGCATGTAGCAGAGCTCATACTGTGTCACTGGATTCTTGGATTTAGAGGGCTGTTCTGTGTAAATAAACTCAGTGCCTGGACACATCCTGGTTGCCTAGAAAGCAAACAATATGCCTGAAGCGTCTGTCAAGGATCTAGATACAAATGTTCCAAATGACAGAAGTGTCTGTTCATCCGTCTTCCCACCTGCTTAGGAATGCTGAGAGCACCAGGCTACTACGGGTTTGACGTTCTTGTTTGTTCTGTTCCTGTCCATCTGACCTTGCTAGCTCAGATAGGCTATTTGTCAATGCCAGAGAAATCTGCTGCAACAACAGAGGGAGTCACCAGAGGGATCTGGTGTCAGTATTCTCCAGCTCCTCGAGGGAACTGCCTCGTTAGAGAAGCTAAAACGTTGCTTTGATTGCTTAGAAGTAAGCCATTTGTTTTGCAAAAAATCTCCAAGCAGTTACTCACTTCTTTTATAATGCCTGAAGTCTTTTTCTAAAGCAGCCTTGAGTACTAGAATGGCTGGAAATTCACAGCTGATAAAAAGTTTTACAGCAAAGCAGATCTGATCAGTGTTTCCTTAAGTGAGACAATTAATCTTCTCTGTCAAAATGTCATCAGATTTTAATGGATTTAAAAACAATAAAATGTTTTACCAGAGAAAGTAATAAAACAGGATATTTCTATAACTTCACAGATGTTCATAATGCTTTTGAGATTTTGTATGCTTTCTTTAGGAGATTCAGAGCTGAGACTTTTAATATACCTACAGCACATATTTTTGTCCTGTAATATCCAAGTATTCTGTCATGATCAGCTTTGAGCTCTCTTGTAAACTTTGGCAGGGGACATCAAGCTGAGATGGGATGACTGCTGTCCTGGTATTTTCCCTCAGGGAAGAAACCTATTGGAAGATTGATAGCTAAGGCTGCTTTTGGGTAGTACCTTTTATTCAAGGGTCCTAAAGCAATCACAGAAATCCCCAGGTCTTCCTAGGCAGAAATTGAACACAGCTTTCCTGCTTTTCTGCAGTGTACTTGGCTCATTGTGTCACATCAGGAGGGACAGAGCCTATCCATCTCTCACCTCCATGCTAGCAGTGTCATAGGGAATTGGTAGTGAACACAAGCTACAGACCACGTTCTGCAGTCTCTACATAGTGAGAAGGAAGGTCCAGAAGAGAAATATTGTGTTCCCCTGTAACAGATGGAAATCCCTTGGGTACCGTCACATGTGAGCAGCTCCTGCACAGCTGTAGGCTATGTGAGGACCACAATGACAGAGATTCAGGGAAGAGCAGAGTCCTGTCCCTCCTCATTTCCACCCTATCCCACTACATTTTATAAAACCAGATCTGGTCCAGCTCACACGTTGTTTAATTTAATTTAGCCTCAAGAAACTCTGATGCCTGATTCCCTATATTACCATTTAACATCTTGTGCACCGTCCAGGACATGTTAAAAAGCCATACTAGCAACTTACCCAAGTTACACACAGTAAATGCCCAGTGGACTTCCTGAGCAAGAGTACACATGGAATAAAATCAAAGATTTGGATCATTGGCAGGTCTATGGCTGAGAACAATAAATCACATCACCCTCCCAGCTTGCTTCCCTCTGCTTCTTCCTTCTTTTTCTACTTCTCCTCTCCTAAATGAAACAGAAAATTTGTGGTATTAGAAAGATGTATCTTCTTCCAATCTCTGCTCTCTATCACCCTCCTGGAGGGGTTGATTTTATTCTTCTGTTTAACCATCTTTAGAGTTTGTGAGAAGAAATGTATGCCCCCTCAGTCTTCAATCTGCAAAATGAATGCATGATACAGTCTCTTTATTTGCACAGTAATGGCCACTGGACAATATTCTGACATCTTCAAGGCTTGCAAAATTTTCCCTCCTGTGGGAAATTGCTAATGATCAGAGTTGCCACAATAAAGAACAAGTTCTGCAGAAAGAGAGCAACATACCACAGCAGAACACTCCAGACTGCAGCTGATTTTGGTTTTTGCTTAGCAACCCCCTGGATTTTTTTCTGAAAGTCATTTCTCCTAGAATATAGTGTCCCACGTGCAAAGATAGATTCTTGTGCACTTGAGCCATGAGAAAGTTGGAGTGTGCAAGTAATGTAAGTTCTTCATAAATACTGCCTTATAAAAGCTACTTTACTCTGTGCTTTGCTCTTTTATGTAACATTCTCTAGAATCTGCTTGGGAATATTAATTTTTCCTAATTTCTTGTCCTTACTGGAACAAAATATTTACACACCCCACACCAAGCTCACTAGCTCTGGCAAAGAATAGCCCTTCATATACTGCTGCTGTTAATTTGCTGACATACCTAATTATAGAGTTGGATATGTCAACATTAAGTTATGTCTCCATGACAGGCATTGATGTGGCTGTTATATAACACAGGTGTACTCAACCCACCTCAAACTGAAGCTCAGGCACTGCTACCAGCAGCCATTGCTGAGCCATGTGGGCTGCAAAACTAATCAGAATAATATTTATTGAGTTAGAGTCAATAGTCTGTGCCAAACAACTAGAATGCTAGTGGTAATCAAGCCAGCTCACGAAGACTTTGTCCAGTGTGTCTACCTACAGAGCAGTGATCCCAGCCCTGAGTCACGGCTCTGGCAGATGAGCACTGCCACAGAGGGATATGGTTTCATCATCCTCCTCTGTCTGCATCTTTCTTCTGTGAGATGTTTCCACCTTCTTGGTAGACATTGGAGAAAGGGATGGTGACCTAGTTTGTAATTCAGCTGGCCCAGCTCACAGCTTAAAGCCGTGGTGGAGATGTGTTGGTGCTAAAAGGCTGGATTATAAACTGTGCTGCAGACACACAACCTTTTGTGCTACTTTTATGCAAGTGTCGATAATGTCCCGCAGAAAATACTGGGAGAAGTGCTGATTGTATACAAAACTAGTGCTAACTGTGCTGAAGCTCACCTGCCAGAGCCCATGCTGTTGGAAGAGAGGAATTGGGAGAAACACAAACCATAAACCAGAAAGCTTTCTGCTAACAAAACATCCCAGTGTAGTTCAAGATCAATATGAAGTCTTGAGTAAATAAGAGGAAGCAGAGCAATAAGTTAAACAGGGGAAATAATAAACATTAAAGACCTATGTATTAGTCCATATCTAACACAAAGTTACTTCTCCAGGATTATTTTTCTGAGTGCTACAACAGATTTTCTTCATGATCTTGGGCAAGATGCATAATTTCTCTCTGCTGTGATGTTAGATAATACTTCCCTGCCCTATAATAGCTGACGTTGTGAGTCACTGAGTGTCACAGAGTGCTCTTTAGATAGGATTATATCAGGTCCTGAAGAATGGAGAGGCTCTGCAAAGAGCAGATAAAAATGGGATGAGTTCAGTTGTCCTTGGATTCATGCTCAAGTGTTCTCAGGCTCAGTCTCTGGCAAAGGAAGGATCTCCCTAACCAGCATCCAGGGAGCAGGTATAGCATAGGGGCAAGTATTTATACTCTTAATACTCAGTGGACAAATTGATTAATTGCAAAAAAATGTTGTTTTAATTCTCATTGTCAACACTTGCAGAAAATATTTCAGTGGAGTCAGGACTGATCATTCTCCTGAAGAATGAGTTCCTGGTGAGGTCTTGGGAATTGTCTGAGTAAATGTCTAGAAGAAGACAAGGGTGAGCATTTAGCAGGTGGCTGAGCATGTCACTCCTTACAGTGTTATGTGTATTAATTTGAATAAGACACAATGGGAAACACTAGGGTGAGAGCATTTGAGAAGACACCAGTGCTTTGAATTCATCTGATGGCTAAATCAAATGGTATTTTTTACAACTTAGCTTTATACCTGCTAGCAGTGTAATAGCTATGGGCAGAACAAACAGCACTGACCATTTCTGTGCACAGACAAGAATCTTCTACCTGCAGCTGAGTTCCCTTCCCTGTCTGTTACCTTTATTGCCTCATGTAGAGCAGAGAATCAACACTTCAGCTTTGCACTCCTCTTTATCATGTCCAGGTAATTAAAAGAACGCCACTGCACCTGGCAGAACCATAAAAATGTCCTTATAAAAGTCTCCACGGCATTTAATATTTTATTCATTGCTCTGTTGTTGTGTTTTGCCTGCAGTAAAACAGCCTCATGGAAGTGAGACACTACCACTGAAGGCTAACAAACATTCTCCCTTCAACATGTTACGTTAGCTCTGTGCCTTTTTTGTCCTTCCAGTTTTGAATCCTGTTTTTAGCAACCTTTCTGTTTTTCAAGAAAGAAAAATCCTAACCTCTCCTTTGCTAGAAGCAGGGAACCAGAACAGGTAGTGTTAAAGCTTTCATTCTTTTCCCATATGTGGAAAGTGCTGTCTGAAAACTTTATTTCCCAGGGAAATATATTCCATGTTTTCATCTTGTAATGCCGGAATAATTGCCTTGCATATAACATTATCTCTCCTGTTAGTGACTGAGGAACTAGAAGGAAAAATACAGTTTAATATCTACAAAATAACATCGATAGTTTTGTTACAGGAGGTGTAGGAAGCCAAACTGCACAAACACAGACATAGCTATTAAAGGAAAATTACAAAGTTGTTGGTACAAGCTGTTCAGAAAAAAAATTCCAGGTCCCCCAAAGCCTGTGACTGGCTTACAGACTTTCAGCTTTCAAAATACAGGTTCAGTGTGTTCTTATTTGTCTTCATTTTTTGATATGATGAGGAAGCACATGAAAGCAGCTTGATTTTACAAATGTGGAGGCTGAAAACTTTCTGTTTAATAGAGATTCTTGAGTGCTACAGTGACTCCAGAATCTAGAGATTTCAGAAAACCACCACCAAGCCCACATGGTCAGCCCTAACACTGCAACATTTAGCAACATTAGTCTATTTTTTCTAGCAAAAGACCTGATGTTCCCACACATGCAGTTCCATGTGGGCATGCTATGTTTTTCCATCCAGCAACTTTGACTCAGAGGAAAAGGGCTCTGTCTAGGATTTGCAGACATCTTGTTGCACAAAAGGAAGCAAAAGCAAGTTGGGACATCATGAAATTCCCATTATGTTCTGTGTATGCCCAGATTGTCCATAAGTGCATATGCAGTATGTCTGACTCATCCCCAAATCCTGGATGTGAGTATAGGAGCCCCAGGTGGAGATTGTGCCAACAGTGCAACAAGCAACATGACTAACATCTATCATATGTAGTTTGTTTTCTCATCCTTTTTTTTTCAAGGGAAGGACCCACATGTCTTGGCAGGTACTATTAGTGGTCTCCTCGCATCCAAGAACACAAGCTCTAGGAATTGCATCTCGCACAGGAAGCAGAAGGTGGTGATGTTTGTGACTGCCATGAGGCCCTGAGGGAGTTCATTATTTACCTAGGGATGGGGCCTGTCCCCTGCCCAGACAAGCTGTGCTGTCATTCTGCAGAATCCCATTTACCCAAGGGATGTGTCTGCTAGCTAGGTGTTTAGTCTGAAGGTCTGGATGATGGGGTGTGACAAGTGCAGCCATTGGAGCAGCTTGCTGTAATGTCCAAAGTTTACAACAAGAAAAAAAATGGGGGAGAGAAAGCTTAGAGGAAGAAAACTCAGAATGATACTCATTCTAACTCTGCTGAGCTGTGTGAAGGTGAAGAGATATGCCAAATTGGTGGCACAGTCAACCATAGGCTGCAAGTGTACTCTCAGGGGACAGTCCAGCCCACTGTGACTCTCATCCAACACCAACCCATTGATACAGTTTTTCAAAGCCTCTGCAAAAGCAATCTATACTTTCTCAAGTAGTTTGACATATCCAAACACTAAGTCATTGTGCTGATATGAAAAGCAAAATCCTCATTCCAAATGGAAAAGGAAAAACTCACGCATTTAGTCTCACTAAGTACATTCAGTGACAGCACCACCACTGCCAATTCTGGCCATTAGGTCTTATAATATTTCCTGTTTTTCTGAAATCGAGAAATTATGTGTAGCTCATGACAAATGAATATCCTGAATTTCTAGCATTAATGGTTGCAAAGCAGGGCTTGAAGACCTGAAATGGGTGTGCCTCATAACCTTAGAAAACCCAAAGGCAAACTGAAAATATGCATTTTATTGTTTTTGATCATCCTTGTGATTTTAAGTCATGCATGACTTTTCTTGGAGGTCTGACTCACAGCTTTTAAATGTTTATGTGAGGCTGCAGTGCCCCACAAAGAATGAAATGCAACTCTAAGAGCGGTACGCAGGTGACAGGTATGGGGCAGCCAAGCAAACATGAAACATTTTGTTTCCTCAGCAGTTTTTGTTTCATGTTACAAACATGAGGAGCCTGACACTCTTGGTGTTTTAAGGGAGCAGAGAAAGCTGCGGAAGAGCAAGGCAAAGGGAAGAAGGATTCCTGCCTAACTTGAAAAATAGGTGAAAGTTGATCCTGAGAAAAAATATAAACTGAATCTAACTGCTACCGCGGTGTTAATGAAGGGTTGGGAAGGCAGAGGGAAGGCATCTGTTTATATCGCAGAGCTGGTAATAAGGGATTCTTCTTCTCGCCCTGGTTCTGCCACTGACTCACCCAGCAGGGTTAGGCCTACGTCGCTTCTCACTTCAGAGCAGATTAGACTTAACTATAGACCCAGCTGCTGTCACATTTACTCATGTTGAGTAACACTTTCTTCCCTGGTGACACTATTTGTGAAGGAAGAAACTCCATAGTTCACAGTGGGTGAATGACTGAGCCCCATTGTAGTTACAGAAAAGAAGTATCTGCAGCACAGAGGTGCTCTTATGCTTAGCTGGTCAGGTCTATGCCTAAAGCATCTCTTAGTTGAGCCATATACAGATATCAGAATCTGCTTCTCTCCAGGCTCTCCTTCGGAACAAACAAGAACAAACTGAGGAAGACTTGTGAGCTGAGGTTTGCTCAGCTGGCAAACCCACCCACTCATCTGAGTATCTGGTAAGGTGATGGAGAGCCACCTCAGCCCTCTTCCATGCTTAACTCTGAATCAGCAACAGAAAGGCTGAAGGTAACAGTATCTTTATAGAGATGCTTCTAAAAATCCTTGTAGGCAAACCCAAGATGCTCTGCTGAGTTTGGAGCATCCTTTGTAGAATTTCTGCCAGCCTTGAGCACACACAGCACACCAACACCTAAACTCTTTAGCAGTTGCTGACAGAATGAGAGTGCAACTCAGTAAACCCTTGTGGGGAGTCTTTTTCATGTTAAACAAATGTTTGGTTCAAAAATAAAGTTTTAACAATCATCCCGTTGCATAGATCCTCAGGTGTCATTTGTTCAGGAAATTATTTGGTTAATACTGATTAATATTATCAACATTAATATATATATTATTTAGAGGTGCTAATTAATATGTTATATCTGCTTTTGTCAATGCTGGCACTGTGCTGTGCCTCATTTTGCCTTGGAGGCATCTAAAGTAGAATGGCTGCAGATCTGTTAATAAGCACTAGATTAGAAACTAAGTCTCATAGACACTACATCTGTTATAATTGTATCGCTGTGGCTTTGTTGTTTAAATATCAGGAGTGAACTTTTCTCATGATTCCTCCTCGGATTTCAAACCAACTCCGTGTGGAGTGAGTTCAGGCCAAGGCCTCGTTTGTGCTCTTATGGAGGCCCACACATTTTTACTTTTGACTTGAATTGTTTCACATCTTTCTTTGCTCTGTGATCTCAAAAAAAATTGCCTTGCTACACTTTCCAATTCCTAAATTATTTACTTGATTTTTATTGTCATTACTCCAGTACACAAAACTCAGGCTGGACAGGTAAAGATCACCCAGTATTAAACACACACTTCAGGACTTAGAGCTGCTGTAAACCCCTCACCTTTGTGCTGACTGGCTCAAGAACTTCATGTCCCCCTTTTATTACACACCCATAACTTACAGCAATACAAAAACACATCATGTTTTTCCTGATAATTTTGCCACCCTGCTATTTTATGAGCCAGCCTGTTGGCCTGTGAGTACATGCAGCAGGTCCTGTATCTTGATGAAGGAATTGGATTATTGCCAAATAAAACAGTCAGACTATTATCATGGCTAATATTCTAGAAGTGTTTGCAATGGGTTTTTAAATAATCCTCTATATTTATATTGTACTATTCATCCTGAAGAGATCCAAGGTGCTGTGGAGGCTGATAATGGGTCTTTTTGCTCATTGCTAAAACGTGACTGCTGCTAAGCTGAAGAAATAGTGACCATCCTGCACAAACAGCATTAGCGAGCACAGCAGGTAATGAAGCAAACAATAATATTGCCATTTGAAATTGCAAAGTAATTGCTTGATTTGGAATTTGATGAGGACATAAGAGCTGATATGCTGCTGCTTGTAAAAATATGCCCCGAAGTATTCCGTGGTCGTTTCATCACTTGTGAGTGATGATGGCACTTCCACCAGCGTTCGGTTCCCTGTCACCACACTGGTACAGTATTACCAGCTGAGCTTGGGGACCAGATTGTGACTTGGGCAGTGAAAGGTTCATTTCTAGCACTGCATGAGCTACTCTGAAATATTTCCCAAGTAGTCCAGTGCCCAGTGAAGCCCAGCTGCCTTTGGCTCAGGACCTGAGCCCACAGAGCTTCACTCACTACAGCCCAAACACGTGAGACGTGTGGGAAGGTGGATGACAGGCAGCCTTCAGCCAGGGATGTGTAGGTGCTTTGCTGATGTCTCAGTAGTAATGCAGACAATACCACTCTAACAGACAGGGCATCTTTCTTAAGTGCAGTAGGAGGATGTATAGCATTCTACTGGACTTGGAGAGATGATGCATCATTATTGTATTCCCATAGTCTGCCCTAACTTCTGCTTTGGAGCCACCTGTACTTGAAGGATAAGATCAGAGTTGAATGCAGGGAGGGTGAGAAATTCTTCTACTATGCCACTTCTTAAAATTCAGTGTTGCTCTATGTAGTTATGAAAGGACCCAGTTATTACCTGAAATAGCAGGTACTTCCTGATGGACTGTCCATATCTTGCTGCCTGTATAACCTATTATTAGATATGAACGGAACCGTACCAGAAGAGAAGACAACTAATCAGACCTTCCCTTGAAAAATTATTGACAAAAGGCAGATGGGAAGTACCAAACCAGGATACCCCAAAGCTGAAATCTTGCTTACAGGGAAGATAGAAAGAAAAAAAACCCACTACAGAAGTAGTGGTTTCATTCCAACACCAAATTCTTTGCAAATTAAAGATTACCTGGACCCTACAGTTGACTATAATTTTTGAAGCCAGGAGCCCAACGCAGACAAGAGCTGCCCAGTTGGACTCTTGGGACCTAGGGTAAGAAAGATGCATCCCTAGCAGTGAGATAAGACCTGGATTCATGGCACAGGCTTTGGATCCATTGCAGTGAACACTGATGTCCCAGGACATCTTTCTCCTAACACCAGTCTTTTCCCCTCACTTACAGTACTGGGAACCAAGGTACTCTCATTGCAGTGCTCTGTTTTCTCTCTGGCTCCCATGTATCAGGCACTGTAAGTCAAACAGTTTCAGATGGTGCTTTTTTTCCATGCTTAACTGAAATCATTAGGCAAATTATTTAGCAGGGTGCACAGGGATTTAGCAGTAGGATTCCCATTAATATGGTCAGACATACATGGCTAAATCTTGGCACTAAAATTTCCCTGCACAGAATTGCCTTAATAATCTTTTTAACTTGGATAGTTTGTTCTGTCTATACAGAGATGGTATAGACAAACTGAAGGTAAAGCTTCCCAGATTTTAATCACTCAGAAGTCAATATTCCTTTCTTCAGACTCCTCAAGCCAGAAGAAACCCTGTGATGTTGCATGACAAAAGGACAACATGCCAAATTAAAAGCACTGTAATAGCTGAAACCAATTGCTATCGATCAGTCCTCTGGAGGCTGATAGCTCAACTGCTCTCTGGAAATAAATTTCTACAAATTCCTTGGGAATCAACACTGGTGCAATCATGTACTCACAGCAACAAAGGATAGCCTGTGCTCACTCAGCATTCCTCCTCATTTAAGCATGTCAGAAGGTACCAAAATCCCAAACTTTAATAAAGAGGGGATGGAGACTACAGACATCAGCATTAGTTTGTGTAGTGTTAAAGTTGACAGAATATTTTGTCACCATATCCTAACTCAAAGAGACACCACCAGTGAAGGTATTTAGCTTTAATGGTGAGGTTATTATCTATTATTTTGGTTGTTTAACCACTCAACCTGCTGCAAAACATACCAGTAGTGCAGAAGAAACTTTACTGAATATCCAACAGGCACCTCAGAGTAGAAAGATGCTTTACAGCACTACTGCACCACCATTCAGATGGCTCCAGAGTCACATGCAAGAAACATTTATAGAAGGTTCTGAGGGATGAGTGAAACTGATTTATAGTAAGGCAAGAGAGATTTGCCTCTGCTGTAAGGATGGCTCAGCTCCCACATCACAGCTGCTGCTGCCCTGAGACCCAGGGCATTAAGGATGATTAAAACTGGTGTTTGCCCACCTTGATCTGCTGAGCTCTGGATTGCAGCAGTTCAGATTTTGCTTGATAGTCAAGCTGTCATTGCAGGAGGGACAGGGCAGAAGGAGGGAATGAATGGCTTCTGGGAGAAGGAAGCACAACAGTTGTTACAAGGCATGTGTGAATCGGAGTGTCTGTTCTGGATTGTTGCATCTCTGCAAAACCATTAAAAGGAATAAAAGGATAAAACTCTGAGGGATTCATCTAGCTGGCAGAGCCTGTCTTAGCTCAGTTACGTGCTACACACAGAAGGGAACAACTGAAATTCCATGGTTTGTGTTATCCAGGAGGGCAGACTGGATGCTCTGACTCATACCTTTATCAGAAGGAAGGAACCTGTTTTGACCTTATTCACATCCAGTTGCAACCTCCCTATTGTAAATACAAAGCAGAGGCAAAGCACTACCAAGTCATGACTACAACACCTATCTGGGGAAACGACTACATGGGCTACAGGACAACCAACCTAAAGCATAACCTCTTTTTATGGCTGGCAGCTAAGAAATAAATATTGTATTTTTGCTTGTAAACTGAGCATATTTGGTCTGGGCTCAGTGAGAGCCAATAATCCTGCAGCTTGGAAGTGACATTTTTACCAAGTCACTTTTCATAGCAGAACAGGAGTTTCTATGTATTATGGGGTTGCAAATGTTTGTATCAGCATTCTTACCTTGTTAATATCACCAGGAATCAAGGAATAAGTTTGCTAAAACTGAACCCTTTTTAAGAGCATGAGCACCTGGACCACACTTGGTTATCCAGCCCTGCTTCCTCAGAAGTGTTCATAACTCTTTAGAATTGAGATAGTAGCTGTCCAGATTGGATCCTACAGCTGCATAACTACCTCTCTCCACTCAAGAGGTCGCACCATCAGTGAACATTGCACACATGCCTGTGAGGCTGCAGGACAGGGCTGTAAATCTGCAGAAAGGAAGAAAGAGGACAGGATTGCATGGATGTTTTAGGATGAGAACAATGTCTCAAAGAGAAACAATAGCTAGAGATCCCTAATGCACCTAAAATATCTCCTGATTTCACAAGAGGCTAATGGAGAGAGCATTGTTTGGCAAGGAATTGCTGCAATAAACCCCCAGCTATTTTCTTTGTTGGGTCTCCAGCTGGACACCATGAACAGAAAACCTGACTACATCATGCAAGTGTGTTGTGTTTTTTACTTCCAGGGGAGATTAGTTTCCATTAGATTAAAAGTTAATTAACAATAAATGTAGCTTATTGTTATTACAATTGTTTCCAATTTGTAAACATTACATACCAACGAAATAATTTATTTTAAAATGAGATTTTTACCCTTTTATGAAATCTATCATTTTAAACTACTTTGGAGAGCTACACCACAAATTAATTTAGTACACTAAACACTAACGAATCTGACCATGACTGAATAGAAATCCACTCACAAATTGACTATCCAGAAGAAGTGATTAGCAGATAAGAAAGGACAGACTAGCAAAGAAATGCTGTTCTACACCAATTTCCAATGTATACAAAATTAACTTCTATCTAAGTGGTTATAAAGGAAAAATGTTTTCAGGAGCAAGTACCTTGGATCAAAGATCAATGCACGAGAAAACAAATTGCCTCAGAGTGTGGTAACATAGTTTAATAGAATAATTTTACAGCTTGCAAGACATATTGTGTAAGAAAAGTGATTTGAAAAGATGAACTTGATAAAACTGCCTTTCAGATTGCCTCACGAGTACTCAGTCTTTGGTGACTTCACCAAAACATATGACCAAAGAAATATGAGTTCTACATGTCTGACATCTTTAAAGCAGATCTAGGTGCTGTCTGCAGTGTCACGTGGAAGAAAAACAGGGTTCAAGAGGTACACACACACACACACATATACATATCAAAGCCCAAAACAGCCTCTTACTCTATGACATGCTACATTAGACTATGTATTAAAACTAGCACCTAGGCCTGGCCAAGATCAAGGTCCCAGCATGCTAACTGCTGCATAAATAAACAGCTCCACTGACTTCCAACAAAGGATAGAAAACAAGTATTAGGGCTCTGACTCACACACAGATGGCAAATGACTGGAGTGATGTGCCTTTGAGTCAGCTCTTACCTGCTCCAGCTCCATTTAGCTTGTGGCTACAGAGTTGTTGTCATCAATAGCCTGGGCTAAGACACCTCAGCACAGTCCAGTGCAGCTGAGACACAAACTCCCCTTTCCCTAACACACCTCCTTGGGAAGGCTGCTAAATACAGGCAACAAATACACACACTTGAATGGAATTCTTGATTTTTCTCTGTTTTAGAAGTGGGGAACTGTGTCACAGAGAGATCAATAGTTTTCTCAAGGACATGTAAGTACAAAGGTACATTCTACTTGCTGAATCAGCAAACTTTTTGGACAAGAACATCTGACCAGTGGGAAAACCAAAACTCATTGGGTTGAAGGGGTTTGCTAGGCCATAGAAACCCCTCAAGTTTTACACTGGATATAATGACTCCAGGTTTTGTGGTTTGCCACTTTTTGTAGCAAACACTGGTCCCTGCCAATAGATCCAGCTAACGATTGAGTTGTGCTCAAGTGAGACAACAACTCTCAATCCCCTGTAGGCAGCCAGAAAAATGAACTCCCTCTGGAGCTACAGAGGCCATTTATCAGCTCAGGAATATAAAGGAGCAATGTAAAACAAACTAATTACGTTTGATAGGGGATTTTTGGATCTGGGTTCTGAGTGGCAAAATAGATTGGGAATGGCTGTTTATTGTCAAGCCTCCAAAAGGAGATTGAGGGCAAAGAAGAAACAAGGATGTTGCTATTATTTACGTTGCTTGAGCACTGGCCATTGGAAATGCATTTCTCATTGAGTGATTAACAGTTACCCAGCACAAAGAGCAAGTAAAAACCTTGTCTAATTCAGTCAGTCCCATTCTCTCTGCCCTTACTGCATTAAATCACGTGTAACTCGCTGCTTTATTTACTATTACTTTTTAATATCATTGTTCTGCTGTGATGTCATGTTTCAGGAATAATTAAGAAAACATAAGATATCTTTAACTAAAGATCTTTGCTCTTGAAAATCGATAACTTTAGGCTTCATTTAGCTCCCTGCAGATAGATTCACATCCCTGCACAGATGAAGTTACCAAAATCAATAGAGCTTTGCAGAGGCACAGGGGGTCAGTCTGTGCAGAGCTCCTCTGACTTCATGAGCAAAGCACTCGCTGCTGGGTCCAAGCTTCCATCTGCATTTGGGTTTAAAAAGGTTTCTCAGCTCTAGAATACACTGTGAAAGCCCTTGATTAAGTCATTATGATGCATAATTCCCTGGCATGCCAAGAATCTAGTCGCAAATTGATACAAAGGCAAGTCTGCTAAGGATGAATGGGTATTCTGGGATTTTATTGTGAAAACTCAGAATTACATACACTGAACTGCTGGTGTGGAGTTTGCTCACTGTTGCTACCATAGCCATTAAAATGCCTCACAGATTAAATGCAATCACCCTCACTGCTGCCTATTGAAGGACTAACGTGGTCCCACTCCTGCAGTTTTGTGAAGCTAGTGGGGTTTGTGTTGGCTCAGTGCTTCTCCCCATGCTCAGTGAGCTGGGGCAGGATGCTGCTCCTGGCTTGGATGGGTGATTTCCCAGCACAGGACAACCCCAACTCCTGTCTGGGGCGTTTCGGTGTTGCTTTATTGCCTACAGCAGCTGGCAGCAATAGGTAAATGCCCTTATTTGCAAGGGTCTGAAAGAATTCAGCTTTCTGAAAGACACAGAGCACTTTAGGGCCTGAGCAGGCACCAGTATCAGCATCATTACAAAGGTGCTGACATTCCCTCAATGATCCAGGGCTCCATACACAGCCATGGCAATGAAGTGATGGGCAAATGTAACTCAAAGCACAGAGCACTGTAAAGTTCTATCATTAAAAATGAGCTCAAAAGCCAATTTCTTTCTGCTTTGGTTAAAGAATGGCAGCAGGTTTGGATAACTAGTCACGGTAGCATCAGCTTCCTTCACACTTATTTAACGGGACGTCATTTCACTTAAAAAGATTGAGGGGAGAGTATTACATGCTCAGACAGCACAGCAGTGAATGTGGTTTAAATACCTGGGGAGACAGATTAGTTTGCTATTTCTGCTCACAGTCTTCTCCTAGGAGCACAGAAATGCCATCTCAGCATGCTTTTTTGGAGGATCAGAAAATCATCATAAACACAAGGACAGAAATATGCCATGGGAGTTACAGCTAATTTCTTGCTATAATTTGCAGCAATTTACACATAATCATTTGAAAATACTGCACAGTGCCAACAGCCAAGGGCCTGCTGGAATGGTGCAAATCAGGAGAATGAGAAATGCAGTTAGGCCTAAAAAATTCACCAGAAGGGTCATTGGGGATATTTGATTCACAAGTTCTCCTTTGCACTTGAATAATGCAGGAGATTTTTTCTACCATATGGAGCCAGTTTCTTAGGCTATAGGTGGATGGAATGAGCTTCATACCAACTGCTTTTAGACTTCAGAAAAGTCCTACTAAACACAAATGTAGTCTGTGTCTTTCTTTCTTTTACAGGAAGGGTTGGGGGTTTTTATTATTTTTAGAAAAAGCCTGCAAACAGCACTAGCACCACAACATTTTCATGCAAATGCACATCTCAGAAGGTAATAAAACTGTAGGAGAATTACTGAATTAGGGTTTAGAAATGTGTTTTAATAGAAATATTTATTTTGAGTATATGAAAATTACTGAGATCACATTACACATTCATTTCCTTAATCATAATTTCTCTTCGAAGTTCTGGATTGGTTATAAAAAAGGGAAATATCTGTACCCTCTACATTTGTATTTTGGACCATTTTTATAACTTAAAATAATTCAAAACTATTTGAAAGGGAAATAAAAACAAATGTGCCCCCAGACTGGAACTCTGCATGTAAAACAAACTAAAGATGAGTTATGAACCTGCATGAAGAGAGATTTATAGTTGAAATACTAGTGTTGCTACAACCCTCTCTTATAGGGTCATCAACAGAGGGGATATGGAAAAGGGGGTGAAATGATTTATTAAAAGAATACATTATCTTCTGAAGGAAAGATATTTCATCTCTGAATCACTAGCACTTGACCCAGGGCAAAGGTGTCTAGCAATACCAGGAGGAGATGCAGCCTTGATTTAAACAAGGGCGAAGAACAGGAGCAGATGTAGGGCTGATTTAAAAGGTGGAGAAGCATGGAAGCAAACATGCTTCTGGGAGGGCTAATTAGGGGCCTGCAAAGCTCTGAGGCACCCAGGTAACTTGTAACTGGTAGTGAGCTTGAATTTTAAAACGATTTTAAAAACATGAGATACATAAGCTTCTCTTGGAAAATCAAAAAGCAAAGGATTTAAAAGTAAGCTTAGCTTTAAACTGTTAGTAACTTTTTGTTTCCGAAGGCACCTAAAGGAACTGGGCACCTACATCCTATCCATGCTCAGGGGAAAGTCTTTACCTAAATCTTGTTCATATTTTGGAAGTGTCATCCAGTGGGACTCTCTCTATGCCAAGTAAAGCTCAGATCTGTCACTGAAATGCTGTCGCACCACATTATGAGTGTCACCACCATTTAATGTAGGTTTAGATGTTGAATGTCTGTCTCTCCTGATTGTCTTACGTCTTTGGAAGACACAGATCTGAAACAAAGCTGCAGTTCAGTCACAAATGGATTGTGCATATGTTCACGTTGCACCTGTCATAGGAGAATGAAGCAGCATTCAAGACCAACCTTGACCTGTGAGTGAGTGGGACACACAAAATTTTGGTTATCATTTTGAGGCATGAGCTCCTGACTTCTTATTTTATGAATACTCACAAGCAGACTTTTTTTCCCCCTTCTGGAAGCAAGTACTTGTGAGCTATGAAGCTGACTTCAGCAAAGAGTGTTTCTGCTGGCATCTGCAAGATCCTGCTAAGCTTCTACCAAGACTTTACTTGTTCATGGTCCATTGTCTGGGAAGCTTAGGGACCTTTAGGTTTCTGTGGCTCACTGCTGACAGCTGTGACTATTTGTTCCAATTCTCCTAATCCTAGATGAACATTTGGAAAGGCTTATAAGAATGTAGAACATGTGTGCACACATGCACATGATGACACATGGCACATGCATAGTGGAGCCAGAGTGCTTGGCTGTCCCCTTGAGTCATGATGATGACAGTAGCTGGGATCCAGAAGAAGCCAAGTTCTGAGTTGAGTTACCAGAGGAAGTGATGAGACAACAGCTGAACCCTGAGTAACAGCAAAACCTGGCCCTTCCTACAGCTCCCTTATGTCCATGGAGTGCTACAGAGGAGTCATAGAGGGAGCAGAATGGCTGCCTTCTCATGCTTGAGCAATGGAGAACCACGGTGTGCATCTCCATATGATCCATCCTCCCAGCCTTGGCTCCGTGGTATTTTGGGAGCAGGAGAGAGCTTATGCTGTATTGCTCAGCCCTCAAGCATTCTGGACTGCACCACAGCTCAACAGTAAGCTGGAGTAGCTACTTGCTTTAGTTTATACTGGGGACCAATTTGGCTTTCCAATCAACCCAAGATGCCTCAGGTGACCCAGAAGATGCAACACCAGCTGCATCCTCCTATCCTTTCTGGAGCTTGTCTTCTGTGCATCTCTGACACACAGAATGTAAGCTGGGTCAAAGTCTCTGTTTGATTTGCCACAAAATTTGAGATCCAGGATCCTGCTATTTTGTCTCCATCCTAGATACATTGGGAGATGATCTGAAGTGTTTTAACATGAACGGCTCCCAAAACGTCTTATGGAGATAACCTTTCTGAGCTTTGGACAGGAGGCTTTGGTCCTTCCCAACTGATGGCATTCATACTTACAGAATCATAGAATGGTCTGGATTGGAAAGGACCTTAAAGATCACCTAGTTCCAACTCCCTGCCATGGACAGGAACACCTTCCACTAGGTCAGGTTGCTCAGAGCCCAATCCAACCAGGTTTTAAACACTTCCAGGGATGGGGCAGCCACACTTCCCTGGGCAACCTGTGCCAATGCCTCACCACCCTCACAGTACAGATTTTTTTCCTAATATCTAGTCTAAACCTACTCTCTTTCATTTTGAAACCATTCCCCTTGCCCTGTCACTACATGCCCTTGTAAATAGGCTCTTTCCATCTTTCTTGTAGGTACTGGAAGGTAACAATTGGGTCACCCTGAAGCCTTCTATTTCCCAGGCTGAACAAACCCAATTCTCTCAGCCTTTCCTCATAGGAGAGGTGCTCCATCCCTCTAACCAACTTAGTGGATTCTCTCCAACAGGTCAATGTCCCTCCTGTGCTGAGCAACCCAGAGCTGGATGCAGCACTCCAAGTGGAGTCTCACCAGAGTGGAGAAGAGAGGCAGAATCACCTCTCTCGACCTGCGGGGCAGCACTGCTTTCTATGCAGCCCAGGACAGAGTTGGCTTTCTTTGGAAAACACAGCACCCCTTATTAATATAGAGCATTAGTGGGGCTGAGTCGCAGTCCGATGGTGCTGTAGCTGTTCATGGCACGCAGAACCCCAGAGTGCAGAACCCCAAAACTCAGAACCCAATAGCACATAACCCCAAACATAAAACCCCAAACGTAGAACCCCAAAGGCCAGAACCCCAAACACAGAACTCCAAAATGCAGAACCGCAAAGCTCAGAACCCCAAACACAGAACCTCAAGCATAGAATTCCTAACACAGAACCCCAAAGCACAAAACTCCAGAGCACAGAACCCCAAAGTGCAGAACCCCAAGCACAGAACTCCAAACACAGAACCCCAACGTGCAGAACCCCAAATGCAGAACCCCAAGCACAGAACTCCAAGCACAGAATCCCAAACACAGAATGCAAAGGCACAGAACCCCAAAACTCAGAACCCCAAAGCAACAGAACTCCAAACACAGAACCCCATATACAGAACCCGAAATACAGAACCCCAAAGCACAAAACTCCAAACGCGAAACCTCAAAACGCAGAACCCCAAACACAGAACTCCAAAACGCAGAACCCCAAACACAGAACCCAAACAGCAGAAACGCAGAGCCCCAAAGCGCAGAACTCCAAAATGCAGAACTCCAAAGCGCAGAACCCCAAGCATAGAACCCAAACAGCAGAACCCCAAGCACAGAACCCCAAAGCGCAGAACCCCAAAGCGCAGAGCCCCAAAGCGCAGAGCCCCAAGCGCAGAACCCCAAAGCGCAGAACCGTAAAACGCAGAGCCCCAAAGCACAGAACTCCAAACTGAAGAACCCCAAAGCGCAGAGCCCCAAAG
>NW_008655670.1:0-3718 GCF_000695815.1 Acanthisitta chloris
ATATATACACATATACATTTACATTTATACATATATGTATACATTTATACATATACATATACATGTACACGTATGTATGCACAAACATATATACACACAAAGTGGATCTTCCCACCGGCTGCACTCAAACTTTCAGTCTGCCCAGTACTTGCATCTGGATTCCAGTGTCTCCAGTTGCTGTCACTTGGACCCATGGACCACCAAGGCCACAGCCCCACTCCAGCAACTGTTTCAGAATGTTGTGCACACGCACACACACGCACACAGAGCTGACCAGAACTCCATTGGTCCCACGGCCAACCCCACTGTGCTCTTGCTTCTATGGACATGCACCCATAGCTGGCCTGTGAGGAACCACTTGTCCCCTCACTCCCAGGCCATCTCATCTACTCACTAGCTTGTCCACCTGGATCCTTACTAATGATTGCACACTCACTCACTCACACACTTGCACTACTCGACTCATTAAATCACCGGACATGGGCCCCCTCATCCTATGCTCATTCAGATGATCCTGTGATGGGCTGGTGAGGAGCTCCTGTGAGGAGCTTAGGAGCAGCCAGGGCAGGGTATTATTTGAGCTTCTCCTCCTAGCAATGTCTCCCTGCACTTTTTTGGGGGTGCGCAGACAAGACTTTATCGTATAATATATCAGCTTCATTTCATGTCTGTATGGTACCTTTCCTCTAGTCACCAAAACATGGATGCAAGACTGAACAGCAGAGCACCACAAGTGGTCAGTGTATTTTGAAGGGTACAGAGATGTTTCATTCTGAATTGGGTGGGAGGGTTATGGCGATTCCTGTGGCAGATGATGACACAAATGAGGTTAGTGTCACATAAGTGTCGCATTTATTGACAACAGGATAGAAAACGAATCCTAAGAAGTGAGAGAATAGGCGTAGTTTAGAAAGAGAAAGTGGGAAAGATAAGCAGCCAACATGGCAAAAAATCAGATGCCAGCAACAGCTAGCCTCCCCTTTTCACACCTCACTGTTTACACAAAGGAACAAAGTTTTGACATTTTTAGAGTTTGGATCAGTCTCATACCACCCCATGGCTCAATGTTGTCTTTCTGGTGGTATTAGATAAAAGGGAGAAATGAGAGTGGAAAATGGTTAGATCTATTAACATTCTTATACATTCTATTTCATTCTTATACAACCCAAACTTCTAATCCTTCCCGTTTCCAACGTGTTACATGGATTTGTTTAATTCCATCAGCATTTATCATGATTATGGCTTGCATATTGTATTGTATTAATTGAACAAAACAGAGAATCAAACATGGTAAAAACATTAATATGATGAAAACACACAACATGTAGAATAAAACTCTCCTTACCCAGGAGGCATCTGGAGGCCAGGAGAAGGTGTCAAATTCTCAACCCTTTCCATATTTGGACTGGAACATGTGCCAACTTTCGTATTCCATTAGTAATCTGATGCACTGCTTTACTGTTATCATCGATTTGTAAACAACAGTTCAAATCATTCAACTTCCTGCAAACTCCACCCTCCTCCTCAGGTAATCAAGAACCATTCGCATATTAATAGTTTTCATTACAGGAGATTTTACACAAGATACTGCTATACTTATGATAATTGAATTGCAATGAATATTAATACATATTGTATTAAATCTGAACCCAACCAGCAACTCCAAGTCCAAACCAAGCAAACACTTTACAAACACAGACTTTGTGCATAGAGGCTGACCCTGGATTACAACATGGGGGAGAATAAAACAATTTGGGGCATCAAATTTGTACTAGACACAGGGTACCGTCAAGATTTATCAACTTATGTAATTTTTTTTAATTGTAGCAGCATGTCATATTTAGTTGGGAGGTTTAATCACGGGCTGCATCATGTAAACTCAGCCAGTTTGTGTGTACACAATTTACACTATAAACATGTTAGTCACATGCATCTTCCCTGCTAAATCTTCATCCAGAATAGGAAGCACAACTTTCTGTGAGATTCAGATTAAATCTTGTATTCAAGATTCAACAAATGTTTTCCAGGATTAATAGCCTGGGAAAAGGAGTCTTAGAATTGGTGTTGCTCTCTCTTCCAGTTCCTACAAAACATTTTATTTTAAGTTACAATGAGGTAGGTCTCTTGTGGAACAGGGTCTTGAAGAATTTTTTCATGGATACATTCATAGAATGATTGCAGCCCAAAGCAAAAAGAGACAGAAACAAGGGTTAATCTGTGTAAATTCACACATCAGACTCATACTTTTAAAGATGAAGGAAAGCTATTTGTGAAACACACTAGTTTGTGGAATCCCATGTCAACAGCAAATCCTGAGAATTCGTACAAATCAACCAACCTCCTCCCAGTACTGCTGCCATCAAACCCAACAGCAGAACATAGAGGCATTTTCCAAACCAGAAGTATTGCTTTCCAAGCTGTCCTCAAATCTAGCGATAGTTACAAAAACTAACAATTCCTGCGGACACTCAGAGTTGGCCTAGGAGAATCCTCAGTTCCAGATGAGTTTCCAACATGCATGATACTTACAGTCTGGAAAAACATAATGCAGAATCACCTGGTCTCCAGCCAGCCAGTGCAGTGGGTTGGAAGGATGGTGTTATGCATGTAGTATTAATTTGATGCATTTTTCCAGAATTGTCTTTTGCTTCCCAAGCGTAAAGATTCTTTGGAATTCTCAGGAGCATTGGTACTGTCCCTGGAATTTGTGGTAGCTGAATTAATAGAGGTTGCCCTGCATAGAATCCAGTGAGGCTATTCCCCAGGTTTCTTGTATAGCTGTGGTGCTGTAGTTGTAGCTGAACCACAAAAAGTTTCTATTTGTGACCACCCCATCAGTACCTGAATGTACAGCTGACAGCAAGGGGACTGCTGTTGATCTTATCACATTGTGGCGATATAAATTTGACAGACGTGCCAGGGGAGTTTAGGTGGCTTTCTGGAAGTTGCTCCAACCCCTCCCATACAGCACCCATAATTCACAATCTCCCAAACAAATTCAAACCAGGCAGGCATTTGCTTTCTGGGTGGTTGTACTGCTGCTGCACCAATATTCACAGTACGATTCTTTTGTCTATGATTGTAACGCCAGTGCGTGGGAGAAAAAACCTCAGTTCTCAGGAGGTTCAAAAAGAAATCATTTTTACTTAGAAACTTTGGGTCACCCATGTGGAATAAGACACTTGGCAAAAGGAAAATCAGTAAACTTCACAGCATTCAAACACTCCATGCAAATTTTAACTTAGCATACCTGTAGAGAACAAAGCCCTTAGCCAGGCACTGATTACGACACTTAGAGAGTAATTAAAGGGATACCACTCAAGGCGGCTTGTAACTTAATATGTTGCAAAGGAGAAAAGAAGAAAGAAAGAGAGAAAAATAGATGAGAAAAAGAGGTAGATAGTCACCACCCGTGGATCCAGCATGGTCTCAGCAGCTTCCAACCTGCATAACACACCTCACTGTCCTTTTGTCTGTTCTCTTCCCCACAAAAATTACATGATTTACAATTAAAATAAAGCTTTCCATCTACTCAGCCCATATATTTCAGCTTTGGGGTGGCAGACACATTGGGCACTTCAGCCAGACCCATTTGTGTCTGTGACAGACTCACTGAACTTCAGTCCTACTTCCTGTGTGGAAATGTTATGGGGAACGAGGCCATTTCAGTGCAGACCAGCAGTTACCTGCAAAGGCTCAAGGGGCTGGGGGGAGCAGC